>NC_082691.1:6589479-6821897 GCF_949987515.2 Delphinus delphis
ATCTAAGTTAGGCTGGCTCAGGAATACAACTTTGCAGTCCTCTGAATCAAAACCTGATTTGTATATGGAAAGGGTTCATCACCTGACATAAGTCTCTATGGATTTCAAGGATATGAAATTCAGGGTTTGGATACTTCATGGATTTTCTAAGATTTTGCAAGCTGTTTTAATATCATTTGCATTATTCATAAGGCCTGAGCAGTTCTGCATGCATGACTATAATTTGCTCTATGTGCATTTAAATCATAATCTTGAATATCTTAGTCCAGAAATAAAAATGATTTGACTTCCCTAGTTCCCAAAAGAACCAGTATTCCTTCTGACACTTCATGCTTCTCTCTGCCTGTTGTTCATCTCACCATTTTCTTAGTTACTGAGCCAGTTTCTTAGTTACTTAGTTACTGAGCATCTACCGTAGGGCTGCCCTGCGCTAATTGCCCCATCTGGTGAAAAATACCAAAGAGTTTGTAAGCAAAAGAAGAAGATATTGAGTTTACTATAGTAAGTGGAATATATATTGAGATAAGATCTCTGAGAGCATAAACAGAATTCTGATTAGTTTGGGGGATGTTTCGGGGGGGGTTCATTAAGGAAGTTACATGAAATAAGATATGAAAGATGTATTGAAGAATAAAAATGGAGTCATTAGAAAAGAGGAAGAAACATAAATGACTTTTATTACAGGCAGAGAATACAGCTGGAACAAAGGGAAGACAAACATACGTGTCAAGTTTAAGTGAAGGTATACTCAAGGCTAAACTGTATAGAACTTGAAGCCTGTTATGAATCTTTCTGACCTTTATACTTAAACAAATGGTAAACCATGAAACATTCTAAGAGGCTGGTGATATGTATGTTGCTTAAAGTTCACTCTGGCTTTGTGTAGATTAAAAGGGCAAAATGGACGTGAAGGAAACAGTTAAGACGCATGACACTATTTCAGGTTAGAGATATTGGTGGTTTGGAGGAAAATGGCATCATTCGATATGGAAGTAAGGAAAGAGAGTTAATAAAATGTAGTAGATAAAATCTAGAGCACTTTTTAAAATATAGGGACAGTGGGTACGGGAGTAAGGGGTCAAGAGTGACTGCCAGAGGTTTGCTTCACATGGCAGATGGATGATGTTACCATTCACCGAGAAAGGGACCTCTGCACGAGAGCCAGATTTGAGACGAAAACCATGGCTGTCTTTATAGACTATTCATTTTCAAAGTGGTGGATAAGCTATTAGAAATATGTGCCTGTGGAAAATAAAAATTTGACTGAAGGTACAAATTTTGTATATATATATATATATATATATATATATATATATATATATATATATATATCTGTATATGTGTATGTGTATATATACACCCATATATATCTATCAACATAGGAGGTGACACAAGCAACATACTGTGAGTGCAGACTATGAATTTGGGGGTATTTTTTAGAAAACCCAGGTATCTCTACTTCAGTTGTTTTGGTGACTGTGAAAGTAACTATCCTTTTTTTCTTTTTTACCTTAAGGTTATGAGATGATATAACTGATGAAGTAGATGGATATCTGTCTGGCCTCATATGGTTCTATGGGGCATGATGCTTATGTTTATGTGGTTGTCAGTTTCCCTAGAGGGAACATCTTCAAAAGTAAACCTAGGGTTTAATCCCTTGGCTCATGTTCACTGCAGATATACTTGGCACATCCCCTGTAGTTTTGTCTGGAGTAACAGGAATTTCTTTTGATTCCACTTCACAGATCTTAGAAATGAACAAGTCTTACAGTACAGCAGGAATCTTCAGCTATCAGGGTTACCAAACATGATGTAACTTATGTTGACTGTTTCTGAATAAAATTCTAATAGATTTTGAATCTCATGAAGGTCTAAAGCAGTCTTTTATTACGATGAATCTGCATGAGAGAATCTTCATTTTCTAATAAAATTTTAATCAAAGCCAGGCAGAGGTGTGACTGAAATGGTCAGCTATACCATTTATATACCAAGGTGGTAGCACTCACTTTCCTTAAAACCCAGGAAGTAAAACATGTTTTCATGCACATAGTAGGCAAAATATGTTTCAAGTTTTTGTTTTCTTTTTAACCCCTGAAGAATGACTGAAGATGTTGTAAATAATCCAATAACATCATAAAAGGCATCAACATTATGTGAAGGAGGCAGAAAAAGATCCTATTATGTTTTATATATGGACCCCAAAAATATTATATCAATAGAATGAAATAAGGATTTTTTTTTTTCAGGATTCTTAATAGTTTCCTCTCCAAGTTAGATTAATGTATTGACTTCTTCTTTTTCTTCTTCTCCCTCTCCCCCTCCTCCTCTCCCTCCCCTTCCCCCTCCCTCTTCCCTTCATCCCCTCCTCCTCTTTCTTCTTCTTTTCTTCTTCTTTTTTTTTCTGCTTCTTTCTTCTTCTTCTTCTTCCAATTTACTACTGGATTGATATCTTAAACACCATCACTAAGACCATTAAATAAGTTAAAATGTTATGTTTAAATAATTCCTGTCCTTACTGAACAAATGTTTCATGAACTTTTCCCCAGATTTTTCCTTAGAACAATCCTGGTTCTTCCAAAGATGCAACAATTTTCATGGAATGTTTCTCAGCTGAGAGGTCAGGGACTTGGTCCTGTACTCAGAGCCTGTGTCCATACTGCAGATAAGTGTCCCTCATATTCCAGGTCATAACATTCCAATTGTTACCACTGCACCTCCAGACAGATGCTGGAATTGAATCTCCACATGGAAACTGTGAACATGTTACTCAGTCACTGAGAAATTGTCAGCAGTATCTTAAATAGTAATCCAACTGAAATGACATATTGACTGAGGAAATGCCTAAGTTAAAGTAAGTCCTTATTCTCACTGATTCTAAGTTAAAAGGATATTTTTCCAAGAACTTGAAAAAGAGGAAAAGATGATTTCCCTCCTGTGTTAACCTTCAAATTAAAGCAAAGTGGATTAGTGACCAAAAATTAATAAACACCCTGAAGGACTAAATGACTCAGAAGATACTATAAATTGAGTACTTTAAGAATTGAATCTATGAACCCATTTAAGGAAAGAATATACACATCAGAAATGTGGGAATTAGTAACCTTTCAATTTATGAGAAAACAAAAATGTAAAAATATATATTTGGCAGAGATTTTGTCCAGGGGAGAGAGAGCTTTGACTCTAAAATTCAAGTATTCCCCTTTTGAATGAGAAAAGGGAAAGAAAAGATATTGTCTTATCTAAATTGTTAGAACTGGTGACTCACATATTCCAATTCAAATTATCTCATTACGGTAGTATAACATGCATGCATATTGTCACCTAGAGCTCATTTGTCTCCCCATGCAAGGAGAGAATTCATTGTCACACAAGTTCAGCAGCTATTTCTCACTAAAAATTAATAAGTTGTCATTTAACTTAACCTGTATGTTAGCTACAGGGAGAGACTGGGCTGATCTTGACAATGTGAGCATTCTGGTTCTTTTGACAGGTACATTATTCACTGTGAATTAATAAAATAGCATCATGGGACAGACAGTTCTTTAATGGTCCACACTCAAATTGCTGACAAATGAAGGTCTCTGTTTTTCCAAGCCTGAGTTCAAAGTTTTAAAAACATAAAGAGTGTTTCCATGGCAGTCACTGAGGGAGCAGCTCTTGGCCTCCAAACTCTACAGGATAAACATTTAAAGCTCTCTTCCTACATTATAAAATGTTACATTATAAACATCACCACCTACTTTCTCTCAGACCTCACCACGTTTGAAATTTCCTCAGGCATGCAGGCACTCTGAAGGGTCTTAGCACAGTGGTGGACAATAATTAGCCCTAAATTAAATGCTGAAATAGGCCTACTTAACAAATATCAAAAGCAGATCCAAAAGGATCAAACCATTTCCAACTAATTCAACTGTGCTCCAAGAGAAAGCTCAGGAATATTTACAAAAAAACACATTGGAAAACAACACCAAAAAAAGTAAAGTTCATGATACTTGCCATCCGATCTAATATTACCAAGCATACAAAGGAGGAGAAACACATGACACATTGAAAAAAAGGGAGAAACCAATCAATAAAACTGACCCCAAGTTGACACAAATGTGAAATTGAATAAACAGAAAATTAAAACTGTTGGTATAAATGCATTGCTTGTGTTGAAATGTTAAAAGTAAATGCAGAAGATATTTTAAAGAAAAGTCCAGTAGCACTTTTACACAAAAAAAAAACACTACAGACTCTGAGGTGAAAATTACACTGGGTAAGATTAATGGCAGGTGAAAATTACACTGGGTGAGATTGTCAGGTAACTTTGCAGAAGAGGGGAACAGAAAGTTGAAGACATATGAGAAACTATCCAAAATAAAGCAGAGAGAGAAAACTAAATTTAAACAAAATAAGATCTTCAGTGAGCTGTGAGACAATTAAAAGGTGTGATAAATGGGAAATTTAGATCTCTTGGATGGGGGTGAGGGAATAAAAGATGTTTAAAGAAATCATGGAGGAAAACTTTCCAAATTTGATGAAAACTATAAACTCAGACATGAGAAGCTCTGCAAAACACAAACACAAGAAATATGAGTACAACTACACAAAAGCACATAATAAAAATGCTCAAAGTAATGAGAGAAAAATCTTAAAAGTAACGGGTAGGTGCACATTGCATACAGAGGAAAAAGATGTAGAAACAGTGTAAGTGAGTAACATCTGAAAAATACTAAGAAAAAACAACAACAAACTGTAAACCTAGAACTCAATATTCAAGACATATGCACCGTGCTGCAGGCTCGGACTCCGTGGAACCAGAGAGTTGGCACTGCATACAACACCTTTGTGGACTGTGTGCTCCTTGAGGACAAAGAAATCAAAGCAGAGCAAAGTGCCTGGAACATACCGTGTGGCTGACAGGGTCTTGGTGCTCCAGCCTGCTGTCAGAGCTGAGCCTCTGAGGTGGGTGAGCTGAGTTCAGGACATTGGACCACCAGAAACCTCTTTTCCCATGTAATATCAATTGGCGAGAGTTCTCCCATGGATCTCCATCACAACATTAAGACCCAGGTCCACCCAATGACCAACAAACTCCAGTTCTGGGTGCCCCATGCCAAGCAACTAGGAAAACAGGAACACAAACCCACCTATTAGCAGAGACGCTGCCTAAAATCATAATAAGTTCACAGACACCCCAAAACACACCACTGGACATGGCCCTGCCCACTAGAAAGACAAGATCCAGCACCGCCCACCAGAAGAAAGACACCAGTCCCTTCCAACAAGAAGCATACACAACCCACTGAACAAAACTTAGCCACTGGGGGCAGACACCAGAAACAACGTGAACTCCGAATGTATAGCCTTAGAAAAGGAGACCCTAAACATAGTAAGTTAAGCAAATTGACAAGACAGAGAGACACACAGCAGATGAAGGAGCAGGGTAAAAACCCGCAAGACTAAACAAATAAAGAGGAAATAGGCAGTCTACCTGAAAAAGAACTCAGAGTAATGATAGTAAAGATGATCCAAAATCTTGGAAATAGAATGAAGAAAATGCAAGCAACGTTTAACAAGGACCTAGAAGAACTAAAGAGCAAACAAATGAAGATGAATGACATAATAAATGAAATAAAAAATTCTCTAGAAGGAATCAATAGCAGAATAACTGAGACAGAAGAACGGATAAGTGACCTGGAAGATAAAATAGTGGAAATAACTACCACAGAGCAGAATAAAGAAAAAAGAATGAAAAGAACTGAGGACAGTCTCAGAGACCACTGGGGCAACACTAAATGTGCTAACAATTGAATTATAGGGGTCCCAGAAGAAGAAGAGAAAAAGAAAGGGTCTGAGGAAATATTTGAAGGGATTATAGCTGAAAAATTCCCTAACATGGGAAAGGAAATAGTCAATCAAGTCCAGGAAGGGCAGAGAGCCCCATACAGGATAAATCCAAGGAGAAACACACCAAGACACATATTAATCAAACTATCAAAAATTAAATACAAAGAAAACATATTAAAAGCAGCAAGGGAAAAGCAACTAATAACATACAAGGCAATCTCCATAAGGTTAACAGCTGATCTTGCAGCAGAAACTCTGCAAGCCAGAAGGGACTGGCAGGACATATTTAAGTGATGAAAGAGACAAACCTACAACCAATATTACTCTACCCAGCAAGGATCTCATTCAGATTCAATGGAGAAATTAAAAGGTTTACAGATAAGAAAAAGCTAAGGAAATCCAGCACCACCAAACCAACTTTACAACAAATGCTAAAGGAACTTCTCTAGGCAGGAAACACAAGAGAAGGAAAAGACTTATGATAAAAACAACCAAAAAATTAAGAAAATGGTAATAGGAACATACATATAGATAATTACCTTAAATGTAATTGAATTAAGTGCTCCAATAAAAAGACATAGAATGGCTGAAGGGATGCAAAAACAAGACCCGTATATATGCTATATAAAAGAGACCCACTTCAGACCTAGAGATACATACAGACTGAAAGTGAGGAGATGGAAAAACATATACTATGCAAATGGAAATCAAAAGAAAGCTGGAGTAGCAATACTCATATCAGAAAAGTAAAGACTTCAAAATAAAGACTATTACAAGAGACAAAGAAGGACAGTACATAATGATCAAGGGATCAAACCAAGGTGAAGCTATAACAATTATAATTATTTATGCACCCAACACAGGAGCACTTCATTACATAAGGCAAATGATAACAGCCATAAAAGGGGAAATTGACAGTAACACAATCATAGCAGGGGACTTTAACACCCCACTTTCACCAATGGACAGATAATCCAAAATGAAAATAAATACGGAAACACAAGCTTTAAATGTCACATTAAAGAAGATGGACTTAATTGATATGTATAGGACATGTCATCTAAAAACAACAGAATACAGTTTCTTCTCAATGCTCATGGAACATTCTCCAGAATAAGCCATACCTTGCGTGAAATATCAAACCTTGGTAAACTTAAGAAAACTGAAATCATGTCAACTATTTTTGCTGACCTCAATTCTATGAGACTAGATATCAATGACAAGAAAAAATGTGTAAAAAATACAAATACATGGAGGCTAAACAATACACTACTAAATAAAAAAGAGATCACTGAATAAATCAAAGAGGAAATCAAAAATTACCTAGAAAAAAATAACAGTGAAAACACGATGACCCAAAACCTATGGGATGCAGCAAAAGCAGTTCTAAGAGGGAAGTTTATAGCAATAAAATCCTACCTCAAGAAACAAGAAACATCTCAAATAAACAACCTAATATTACAGCTAAAGCAATTAGAGAAAAAAGAACAAAAAACCCCAAAGTTAGCAGAAGGAAAGAAATCATAAAGATCAGATCAGAAATAAATGAAAAAGAAATGAAAACAATGCAAAGATCAATAAAACTAAAAACTGTTTCTTTGAGCAGATAAACAAAATTGATAACTGTAAGCCAGACTCATCAAGAAAAAAAGGGAAAAGTCTCAAATCAACAGAATTAGAAATGAAAAAGAAGTAACAACTGACACTGCAGAAATACAAAGGATCATGAGTTGTTACTAACAAGCAACTATATGTCAGTAAAATGGACAACCTGGAAGAAATGGATAAGTTCTTAGAAAAGCACAACATTCCAAGACTGAACCAGGAAGAAATAGAAAATATAAACAGACCAATCACAAGCACTGAAATTGAGACTGTAATTATAAGCCTTCCAAAAAAAAAAAGCCCAGGACCAGATGGCTTCACAGGCGAATTCTATGAAGCATTTAGAAAAGAGCTAACACCTGTCATTCTCAAACTCTTCAAAACTATAGCAAAGGGAGGAACACTCCCAAACTCATTCCACAGGTCACAATTACCCTGATACCAAAACCAGACAAAGATATCACAAAGAAAGAAAACTACAGTCCAATATCACTGAGGAACATAGGTGCAAAAATCCTCAACAAAGTACTATCAAACAGACTCTAACAGCACATTAAAAAGACTATACACCATGATCAAGTGGGGTTTATCCCAGGAATGCAAAGATTCTACAATATATGCAAATCAATCAATGTGATACACCATGTTAACAACTTGAAGGAGAAAAACCATATGATACTCTCAATAGATGAAGAAAAAGCTTCCAACAAAATTCAACACCCTTTTCTGATAAAAACCCTTCAGAAAGTAGGCCTAGAGGGAACTTACCTCAACATAATAAAGGCCATATATGACAAACCCACAGCCAACATCCTTCTCAATGGTGAAAAACTGAAACCATTTCCTCTAAGATCAGGAAGAGCACAAGGTTGCCCACTCTCACCACTATCATTCAACATAGTTTTGGAACTCTTAGCCACAGCAATCAGAGAACAAAAAGAAATAAAATGTATCCAAATCAGAAAAGAAGAAGTAAAACTGTCACTATTTGCAGATGACATGATACTATACATAGAGAATCCTAAATGTGTCACCAGAAAACTACTAGAACTAATCAATTAATTTAGTAAAATAGCAGGATACAAAATTAATACACAGAAATCTCTTGCATTCCTATGCACTTATGACACAAAATCTGAAAGAGAAATTAAGGAAACACTCCCATTTACCATTGCAACAAAAATAATGAAATGCCCAGGAATAAACGTACTTAAGGAGACAAAAGATCTGTATGCAGAAAACTATAAGACACTGATGAAAGAAATTAAAAATGTTACAAAGAGATGGAGAGATATGCCATGTTCTTTGGTTGGAAGCATCCACATTGTGAAAATGACTCTACTACCCAAAGCAATCTACAGATTAAGTGCAATCCCTATCAAACTACCAATGGCATTTTTCACAGAACTAGAACAACAATTCACAATTTGTATGGAAATACAGAAGACCCCAAATAGACAAAGCAATCTTGAGGAAGTAAAACGGAGCTGGAGGAAATCAGGCTCCTTGACTTCAGACTCCACTACAAAGCTACAGTAATCAAGACAGTATGGTACTGGCACAAAAACAGAAATTTAGATCAATGGAACAGGATAGAAAGCCCAGGGATAAAACCCCACATACAGGGCTTCCCTGGTGGTGCAGTGGTTGAGAGTCTGCCTGCCAGTGCAGGGGACATGGATGTGCCCCAGTCCTGGAAGATCCCACATGCCATGGAGCAGCTAGGCCTGTGAGCCATGGCTGCTGAGCCTGTGCTCCGCCACGGGAGAGGTCACAACAGTGAGAGGCCCACGTACATATATATGGTCACCTTATCTTTGATAAAGCAGACAAGAATATACAATGGAGAAAAGACAGCCTCTTTAATAGTGGTGCTGGGAAAACTGGGCAGCTACATGTAAATGAATGAAATTAGAACACTCCCTAACACCATACACAAAAATAAATTCAAAATGGATTAAAGACCTAAATGTAAGGGCAGACACTATAAAATTCTTAGAGGAAAACATAGGCAGAACACTCTTGATATAAATCACAACATGATCCTTTTTTGACCTACATCCTAGAGAAATGGAAATAAAAACAAAAATAAACAAATGGGACCTAATGAAACTTAAAAGCTTCTGCACAGCAAAGGAAACCATAAACAAAACAAAAAGACAATCTTCAGAATGGAAGAAAATATTTGCAAACTAAGCAAATGACAAAGGATTAAACTCCAAAATATACAAGCAGCTCATGCAGCTCAGCATCAAAAAAAAAAAAAAAAAAAAAAAAAGACAACAATCCAAAAATAGGCAGATCTAAATAGACATTTCTCCAAAGAAGATATACAGATTACCAACAAACACATGAAAGGATGCTCAACATCATTAATCATTAGAGAAATACAAATCAAAACTACAAGGAGGTATCACCTCATACTGGTCAGAATGGTCATCATCAAAAAATCTACAAACAGTAAATGCTGGAGAAGGTGTGGAAAAAAAAAGGAACCCTCTTGCACTGTTGTTGGGAATGTAAATTGATACAGCCACTATGGAGAACAGTACGGAGGTTCCTTAAAAAACTAAAAAGTAGAATTACCCTATGACCCAGCAATCCCACTACTGGGCATATACCCTGAGAAAACCATAATTTAAAAAGAGTCATGTACCCCAGTGTTCATTGCAGCACTATTTACAATAGCCAGGACGTGGAAGCAACCTAAATGCCCATCGACAGACGAATGGATAAAGACGATTGATACATATATACAGTGGAATATTACTCAGCCATAAAAAGAAATGAAATTGAGTTATTTGTAGTGAGGTGGATGGACCTCACTGTCTGTCATACAGAGTGAAGTAAGTCAGAAAGAGAAAAACAAATACCATATGAAACATATATATATATATATAATCTAAAAAAGGAAATAGTTCTAAAGAACCTAAGGGAGGACAAGAATAAAGACCCAGACATAATGTATGTACTTGAGGACACAGCGAGCGTGAAGGGTAAGCTGGGAAGAAGTGAGAGAATAGAGTTGACATACATACACTACTAAATGTAAAATAGGTAGCTAGTGGGAAGCAGCTGCATAGCACAGGGAGATCTCTGTCCTTTGTGACTGTCTAGAGGATTGGGATAGGGAGGGTGGGAGGGAGATGCAAGAGGGAGAGGATATGGGGATATATGTATACATATAGATGATTCACTTTGTTATACAGCAGAAACTAACACAACGTTGTAAAGTAATTATACTCCAATAAAGACGTTAAAAAAAGTAAATTACAATATAATCTATGAATAAAGGCAGTTTTGCATCTTCAAACAACCATACAAGGCAATAACTTTCACAAATGAGATAAAGACTTTTAGATATAAAAAGCCACATCAGCCAAAATCTGTACATAGATGCTGAAATCCCTTATATAGAACAGGTTCATAGAGTCAGCCCTCCATATCTGTGGGTTCCACATCGCAGCTGATTGAATCCACTGAATCCACGGCTGTGGAGATCTGACTATTTAGCAGATGGAAATAGGCAGCTACACAAAAGAATGAGAATTAAGAAAAAATATCCAAATTGGAAAATAAATAATATTTTCCTTATAATTTAAACATGTTTAGATGAAATGGAAAACTTTATTTTTAAAGTACAACCAGTTAAATCTGACAAAAGAAATAAAATCTAAAGAGCCTTATATTAATTAAAGAAATGAATTCATTATCAAAAATCTATTGAGAACTCCAGGCCCAGATGTTTTCATGTTTGGCTTAAATCAAACATTTAAGGAAGAAGTCACAACCGTCTTCACAGGCATTTTCAGAAAATGATAGAAGAAGGAATAATGAACAACCTTTTTCTTTTTTTTGAACTTTAGAATCTATTTATTTTTTTATACAGCAGGTTCTTATTAGTTATCGATTTTATACATATTAGTGTATATATGTCAATCCCAGTCTCCCAATTCATCACACCACCACGACCCCTGCCCCTTTCCCCACTTGGTGTCCATATGTTTGTTCTATAATTGATTGAAACAAAAACAAAGTATTGTACAGTTTGTAATACATGAAGAAGTAAATCAGATGGAAATACCATAAAGTATGAGTGGGGAAAAGTGGATATACAGTCCTGGAAGTTCTTATACTACATGTGAAGTGGATATATCACTTGGAGGTAAACAGCAAAGAATTTATTTAAAAAGTTAAATATAATTAGCCAATTAAAGAAATAAAATGTAATCATAAAATATGCTCAATTGGAAAAAGACATCAAAGAGAAAATAGGGGACAAAGAACAGATAAGAGAAATAAAAACTAGTAGAAAGATGATAGGTACACAAAATAATTTAATTAATCATATTAAATATCAATCATAACACTGCTCCAATTAAAAGGTAAATTAGATAAAGAGCAAGTTACAAATGTATCCTGCTTATAAGAGACACATGTTAAAGACATGAATGGTTTAGAAGTAAAAGCTTATGAAAAACGTCCTCAGTGCTATAGTATATTTTAAGAACATATTAAAAGAAAGTAGGACATGCATATTAGGATGACCATTATAAAAAAATAATAAAAGAAAAATTGTTGGAAAAGATGTAGAGAAATTGTAACTTGTGCTTTGCTAGTGGTCGGGGATGTAAAATGGTTGGGCACCTGTGGAAAACAGTATGGTAATTTCTCAAAACATTAAGCATAGAATTATCATATGATCCAGCAATTCCACTTCTGCATATATATTCAAAAGAATTAAAAACAGGGACTTTAACACAATATTTAGCATAATAGTCAAAAAGATAGATGCAATTCAAGTGTCCATTGACAGATGAATGGTTAAGAAAATGTGTTATGTACATAGAATATTATTCAATCCAGAAAAGAAGGAAAGTTTGACACATGCTACAGCATGGTTGAAACTTAAAGACATTATTCTTTTTTTTTAAATTTTGGTAAAATGCACTTACTCAAAATCTATATCATATTTGAGTCTGGTTATGATGCTTGTTTAGTTTCTTCAGACTGTGCTTTTCCTTGCCTTTGGCATGCCTTGTGATTTTTTTGTTAAAAGCCAGACAAGATGTATCAGGTAATAGGATATGTGGTAATTAGGATTTTAACATCAGGTTTTATGTAAATCTGGCTGAGAGATGTGCTATGTTTATGTTTGTTGCAGCTTTTGGAGCCCGAGGCTTAAATTTCCCCTAGTTTCATTTTTTTTTCTCTCTCTCTACTGTTGTCTTTGGGTTTTGTTAAGAACTCCTTCCTAAATTGGGTCTGAATCTTGTAGTTCTTTTAGCAAAAATCCATTGTTATCACACCGGAGCCCTTTTGATGTCATTGTAAGGTGCCTGAAGGGCTATAAGTTTCTATACAAATATGATTAAATCTCATTTTTTAAAGAAAAAAAAATTTTTATACAGCACGTTCTTATTAGTTCTCTATTTTATACATATTAGTAGATACATGTCAATCCCAATCTCCCAACTCATCCCACCATCACCACCACCCCTGTCACTTTCCCCCCTTGATTTCCATATGTTTGTTCTCTATATCTGTGTCTCTATTTCTGCCCTGCAAACTGGTTCATCTGTACCATTTTTCTAGGTTCCACATATATGTGCTAATATACATTTGTTTTTCTCTTTCTGACTTACTTCACTCTGTATGACAGTCTCTAGATCCATCTACATCCCTACAAATGACCCAGTTTTGTTCTTTCTTATGGCTGAGTAATATTCCATTGTATATATGTACCAATCTTCTTTATGCATTCATCTGTCGATGGGCATTTAGATTGTTCCCATGACCTGGCTATTGTAAACAGTGCTGCAGTGAACATTGGGGTGCATGTGTTTTTTGAATTATGGTTTTCTCTGGGTATATGCTCAGTAGGGGGATTGATGAGTCATATGGTAGTTCTATTTTTAGTTTTTTAAGGAATCTCCATACTGTTCTCCATAGTGACTGTATCCATTTACATTCCCACCAACAGTGCAAGAGTGTTCCCTATTTTCCACACCCTCTACAGCATTTGTTGTTTGTAGATTTTCTGATGATACCCATTCTGACTGGTGTGAGGTGATACCTCCTTGTAGTTCTGATTTGCATTTCTCTAATAATTAGTGATTTTGAACAGCTTTTCGTGTGCTTCTTGACCATCAGTATGTCTTCTTTGGAGAAATGTCTATTTAGGTCTTCTGCCCATTTTTTGATTGGGCTGTTTGTTTTTTTAATATTGAGCTGCATGAGCTGTTTATATATTTTGGAGATTAATCCTTTCTCTGTTGATTTGTTTGCAAATATTTTCTCCCATTCTGAGGGTTATCTTTTGTCTTGTTTGTAGTTTCCTTTGCTTTGCAAAGGCTTTTAAATTTCATTAGGTCTCATTTGTTTATTTTTGTTTTTATTTCCATTACTCTAGGATGTGGATCAAAAAAGATCTTGTTGTGATTTATGTCAAAGAGTGCTCTTCCTAGGTTTTCCTCTATGCGTTTTATAGTGTCTGGTCTTACATTTAGGTCTCTAATCCATTTTGAGTTTATTTTTGTGTATGGTGTTAGGGAGTGTTCTAATTTCATTCTTTTACATGTAGCTGTCCAGTTTTCCCAGCACCACTTATTGAAGAGGCTGTCTTTTCTCCATTGTATATCCTTGCCTCCTTTGTCACAGAAACAGATGGAGAGATATACCATGTTCTTAGATTGGAAGAATCAATATTGTGAAAATGACTATACTACCCAAAGCAATCCACAGATTCAATGCAATCCCTATCAAATTACCAGTGGCATTTTTTACAGAACTAGAACAAAAAATCTTAAAATTTGTATGGAGACACAAAAGACCCCGAATAGCCAAAGCAATCTTGAGGGAAAAAAATGGAGTTGGAGGAATCAGACTCCTTGACTTCAGATTATAATACAAAGCTATAGTAATCAAGACAGTATGGTACTGGCACAAAAATAAAAATATAGATCAATGAAACAAGATAAAAAGCACAGAGATAAACCCATGCTCCTATGGTCAACTAATCTATGACAATGGAGGCAAGGGTATAAATCTCATTTTTAAATGGCCTCATTCCCTGGGGTCTGACCTTCAGAAGCTCTTCTTAGCCTTTCACCCCTTATGTGAGACAGGAAAGTATAGCACTAGAGTTGTCTCGTTCAGTTAACCAAGGTCAGATAAGACCCCAGGAGGCAGCAGTTTCCTTCGAGGGCAGAATTTTGCCATAGAGAAAACTGCAAGTATTTCTAGTGATGACTTTTCCCCTTCCCTGATCAGAAGAGGAGGGGAATTTTCTCTCATCTTTACAATGAAATCCTGATGGTGATCCTATGGGGGTTAAAATCTATGGAAGTGTGCTTGCTTCTCCCTGGACCTTCCCACTGGACCCCCAGGAGTTTGTAATTCTCAAAGTGGTCCACACTCAGCCTCAGAAATTCATTGACAGTATCCCATTAGCGTTCTTACCAGTTACTGGCTCCAACCTGTTTCTGCCCCTGATAAGCTGATCTCAGCTGCAATTCTCTATATTTACTTATATGTTAAGTTTTGTGGGTGATGGGTTTGCTCAGTGACCTCAATTCTGAGGCCAAGTTGTTGATTTTTTTAGTTTTTTCAGCTTTTTTCTTGTAAGGATGCAAGTGACAGTTTTCAAACTCTTCACATGTCAGAGCTAAAAAGCCCCTCCTTCAATTAATTTCTATTGTATAAACTAAGCATTACTCTTCTTGGCTGTGCATCTATCTTTCCTTTATGTACACCATGTTAAAACATAATTAACTATCTCTGTACTTTTCTTTAAGTCAGAAAACCCTGGCTGTCACTCAAACCTTGGTGCTAATCAGGGTGTGTCCTGTGTTTCCTACTGTTCAGCTCTGCACCTCTATCATACCTCCTGCTACAAAGAGCCCATCTCCCTTGTTTATCCCCACCTCTAGAGATTAGCAAGCACTAAACCTCTTGATGATTATGATGTTCTTGTCACCGGCGCATTCTTTACCATTTTAGGGAGCAGCGTGTGTTCTCGGATCTCTCACAAAACACAGGTAACTGGGTTTTCCCATCTCATGTAACAAAACTATGCTAGCATGGCAACTTCCCTAAGACTTCTTTTGATTCTTTTCCTCTGCTATCTTTCCTGAAAGTTCTTACATTTCCACTTCACTTTATCACTCCATACATGATTCCTAGCCCTCCTAGCATGTACTAGCAGCATCTTCTAGGACTGTTTGTAAAGGTGTAGAATACTCATCTTTTTTCTCCGTCTACTTTGATAAAATCTCCCTTGTTTAGATTCGTATTCCTCAGGCTTGTGGCATCATATTCAGGACCTAGTCACATATTTAACTGACTGCTGCTGGATTAAAAATCTTCCAACAAACAAAAGCCCAGGACCAGATGGCTTCACAGGCGAATTCTATCAAACATTTAGAGAAGAGCTAACACCTATCCTTCTCAAACTCTTCCATAATACAGCAGAGGGAGGAACACTGCCAAATTCATTCTATGAGGCCACCATCACCCTGATACCAAAACCAGGCAAGGATGTCACAAAGAAAGAAAACTACAGGCCAATATCACTGATGAACATAGATGCAAAAATCCTCAACAAAATACTAGCAAACAGAATCCAACAGCACATTAAACGGATGATCAAGTGGGTTTTTTTTGCAGTTTTCTTCCTGTAATTAATTTCCAGGTTCAAACCCTTATGGTCAGAAAAGATGCTTAATATGATTTCAACCTTCCTAAATTTATTGAAACTTGTTTTGTAGCCTAGCATTTGGTCTATCCTGGAGAATGTTCCATGTACACTTGAGAAGAATGTGTATTCTGTAGCTATTGGATGGAATGTCCTGTGTATACTTGTTAGGTCCATTTAGTTTACAGTGTTATTCAGATCCACTAATTCCTTATTAATTTTCTTTCTGGATGATCTATCTATTAATTTAAGTGAGGTTTAAAAAACCCCTATTCTATTATTGTAATACAGTCAATATCTCCCTTTATGTCTGTTAATATTTGCTTTATATATTTAATTTATTTGCATAAATATTTGAAAAAGTTATAACTTCTTCTTGAATTGACACATTTATCATTATGCAATGCCTTTCTTTATCTTTGTTATAATCTTTTTTTGAAAGTCTATTTTGTCTGATATGGGTATTGCTACCCTAGCTTTCTTTTTATTTCCATTTGCATGGAATCTTTTCCCAACTATTCACTTTCAGTCTGTGTGTGTCTATGGATCTGAAGTGAGTCTTTTAGGCAGCATACAGATAAACTTTTTTTTTTTTAATTCATTCAGCCACCCTACATCTTTTGATTGGAACATTTTTATCACTTACAATTAAAATTATTTTGGATAGTTATGTACTTATTGCCACTTTGTGTTCTGGGTATCAAAGTAATTTATTATTAAAGTCTTATTCCAAACTTTAATGTTTTCCACTGTCCATAAGATACTTCAAGATCCTGCTCTTTCTGCTTTGACATCAAGACTTCTCTATTTAGTAATGATGCTCTAGTCACAGTGGTTTTCTTTTATTCTTGCATAAACCAAGACATCTCCCATCTCAGAATCTTAGCAATTAGTATGCCCTCTACTAGGAATCCTCTTGGTTTTATCATTCTCATGCACATTATTAGGAAAATTTATCCTGTTTTTATGAAACCTCAGCATTAAAAGCAGTACCTGTGACATTTAAATATCTGTTAAATAAATAAATAAATGCAGGATCAGATGAATCACTCTTGAGAACAAATTACAATAGCAGGAGTCTGGTATAGAATTTGAGGAGACTATTTTCCAGTCAAATATTAAATATGTGACTCACTCATACCTGTGTTTACATGAAAGAACATGCAGGAAAATGAGTTAGTTGTGGAAGAGAGCATAAATGCTTCCATATGCCTATATAAGACTGATCACATGCAGATGGTATGTTTGAGTTTATAAAACATGAGTTGATTATAGTATCAGGATTATATAGAGAACAATGTCCACTATTTAAATTTGATTCTCAATGATGAAACATCCCACTTAGGTGCACATTAGAATAAAAGTCTAATCTTAACAAGGGTACTATCCCCAAAAACATTAAATTTTATCAGCAATATACCTCCCTTTTTTATTTTCCTATTAGGCTGCTCTTCATGGGTTCTTGATGTCATTTTAAATGACCTTTCTTCTAAACTTAAAATGTTACTCTCATCAATTATAAAATGGCCATAAGCTTATACAGAAATGTTTATTCTTAATGAACTAGTAGAACCATAAGAAAATTCATCTAGGAATCACACATTACCATAAGCAACAATTTACCATGCTGTAAATGAACCTGATCTGCCTGCATAAGAGGTGACAGATTAATATTAACTTCTCTCACATAAATAAAACCCTGGCACTGTCCAAAAATACTTAAAAACACAAAGTTGTTTTTCTGGAGAAATGACAAGGTTGGGAAAATTGATGTAGGAGCCATTTACATGAAGGACATAGGATTGAGTGGAATGACCAAGTCAGGAAGTTTAGAGAAGGAATGTAAAGGAAGGGTAGGAAAATTGGAAACCAGGTTTGAAGTGGCAGGATAACCTAACATCTTGTCTGGAACAGTATAAGAGTTTTAATCAAAGGTTTATGCAAAAGATGGGAAGTGAATCAGTGTCCCCACAAAAATAATAATGCTAACCAAGAACAAACAAGATAGATGAGTGGTCCATTCAGAAATGGAGTGGGTAAGACCTTACTCTGGGTCAAGGAATTTACTACCAAACAGAGCACAGAATTCAGCTATAATTTCATGCCACAAAAATATTCATTAAGTGCAGTAGAGATTTGAAAAAGGCCCCCATAGTATAACAGATTTGTAAAATACTTTAACTTCAAAATTCTGCAGGGCTACCTTCCTTGTTCACATATCTGTATGGTTGCACCAAATGTTGTTTGGTCCAGAATTCTAATTGATAATATACACCTTTTTTAATCTTTAAAATTGGAAGACCAAACACCAGTAAAGACGGTGTACACCTTTTGACCCTTTCTACTCTATGCTTTTATTTTGGGTGAATAGAAATAAAGAGAAGAAAGAAGAATGAAATCTTCTAATAGATGCAAAACCTTTTGCTTTGTGATGATTCATGTTTATACAAACTTTGGAGAA
Source organism: Delphinus delphis (assembly GCF_949987515.2). Classification (NCBI taxonomy): domain Eukaryota; kingdom Metazoa; phylum Chordata; class Mammalia; order Artiodactyla; family Delphinidae; genus Delphinus; species Delphinus delphis. Next base: position 6,608,073 of record NC_082691.1, read on the forward strand.
ACTATTATGTTACTGAGAAGGATAAACATACCTTAATTGATGTTTTAGAATTCAAATCAAAGACAGTCTTCAAAATATGGTCTACTTTTTCAAGTGTTACTTGAAATTTCAGGTAATAAGTGACTGAAAAAAAGGCCTCTGGGCATAGCGATCAGAAAACATTGATGGAAGTATTTTCAGGAGCATGGTGAGTATGGAAGCCAGATTGCAAGGGTAATTGAATGAACGGATATTGAGTCTGGAAAATTAATGAAAATAAATTACTGCTTTCAAAAAATTGGGGAGTGCATATGTAGAGGTCTGCAGGGATGAGAATAAATTATTATAGAATTCTTTTTAAATGCATCTCTTTATAGTATAATGTAAGTTAGAAAGAGTAAACATTGAAGGTGGGTTTTTTGTTGGATTATAAAGTCCCAAAGAAAAGGAAAATCAGAAAATTTGGAATTTGCATTGTAGGTTGGGGGTTCTGTGTCTAGAAAGATGGTCAGCTGAGAAGAGAAGAACTGCAAGAATTTAGAAGGGATAGAATTAAGCATTGATCTACTCAAATAATATTCCCTGAAAGTCTGCTTTGTGTATAAATCTTGTCAAGGAATATTGAGCTATATAAACTTATACTTCCTACAGATTATGGTTTTATCACAATTTATCATCTGAGAAGTCAAAATAATAACAGTTAGATGATAATACCAAACAACTATATTAATAAAGTAGGCTCTGTTGATATAACATGAGAACTCAGACTCTCAAGTGTTTAATATGAAAGACAAATAAATCCTGGGCAATCCCTCTTTGTCACTATAGGTAAGAATACTATTGCATTAAGGGACAAAAGGAGGAAGGATATACACAGGCTCTTAACAGCCTTGGCCTGAAAATGATATACTACACATCTGCTCAGTGTTCTGCAAGAGGCTAGGAAATATAAGAGGGCAAAAGACGATTCAGTGAGCACCCTGACACAACATCCATTTCCCAGAAGTGTATGTACATAAACCTGCACAATTATATAATATAAAATGTGTCTGTATATCTGTTTATAAATACATATGTATATATGTACTACACATATAAAAGTGTGTACCAATTGACTTCAACAGATATTAAGAATGTTATACATTTAAAGAAAGAATAACATATTAATGGAGAAACTTTTATTAAAGGCACCTTTGCTGGTCCTGGGGATACAGCAAGCACTAAAATGAAAGAAAAACCTCTTTTCCTAATAGAGCTTATGTTCATGTTATGTTTTCTAGGCTCATGGCATAGGGCCTTTAAGAAAGGGTGTGATTTGCAGGATCACAGATGGTCCTACTTAAATGGACACACAAAGCATAATATTCTAATAATAATCAAAGCTGATGATGAACTTGATAAAGTATGAGTGTGTCTGTACTGTTATTTTGTTCTCCCTTCTATTTCACCATTACTTTTTAGTTTTGGTCACATAAGAATTTGAATTAAAAAAATGTTTCATCTCTTTTAACTTATTGATTTTCTTAAAAGTGCTTCTCTATTTTTTTCCTGATAGATATAATGATTCTTTTAATTAGGCTATTTAACTCAGCATGCTATTTGTATATGATTAGATTCAATTTTATACACTCTGTAAAATGGATGTAAGGTTTATTTTATTGTTCTAGACATAGCAATACTTATTTAAAAATTAAAATGATTTTGAATGTTATTCAGTATACTTCTAAATGGTTATCTGAATCATTGTGTAACTCTGAATATTATAGTCCCACAACTGCTTCTACATTTTCATTGTACATCTTTAAAAGGTACTCTTCTCAAAATTACTGGCTATGGGCAAAAAAAAAAACAAACAAAAAAAAACACCCAACTTCTTATAATGATGGGTACCTTGCACAACTCAAAATTTCTTGTTGATAAATAAGGCTTTTCTCAGCCAAATAATGAGCTGCAATAAAGATAAAATGAGAATGTTGAAGAGAGAATAAAGGTGTTTATAATCTTTTTTTAACAGGAAGACATAAAGAATGCAATTTCGCTAAGCAACATGATTTCTCAGTATTATGTGTGGATATGATCATTATTTTTATCACTTCCACATCTTCACTCTTTAAAATTTTCTTTGATGTAGTCTTTTTTAAGGAGTTTATTTGTGTAGTGATAATCTGATAATTAATGCTTGATGACTAATGAAATGAATCGACCTGTCTGAATAGCAAATAAAAAAATTCACAACTAATTTAACCACTTCAGGGAACACCTGAGGGGAAAATGCAAAGGAGTTTTTATCACTCCTTTCCAAGTGGTCCTCAGAAAATCTCTGGTAAAGTGCACCAAACTATCCTTTTCATGAGGATGATGTAGTGATCAAATCAAAAACTGCTACAGCTATAAATTTTGGTCAACAAATTTTCCTTTTAGGTACAAATGAGCTGTCTTTAAGTAAAAACAAACCTATTGTGATACTTCAAGAACACTGTTTCTATTAAATGAGCCAAGTATCACTAGGAGCCCACTCCTGACATTTAAATTATGCTCTGCTTTCAAAATGAAGTATAGGGCTTCCTTGGTGGCGCAGTGGTTGAGAGTCCACCTGCTGATGCAGGGGACACGGGTTCGTGCCCCGGTCCGGGAAGATCCCACATGCCGTGGAGCGGCTGGGCCCTTGAGCCATGGCCGCTGAACCTGCGCGTCCGGAGCCTGTGCTCTGCAACGAGAGAGGCCGCAACAGTGAGAGGCCCGCATACCATAAAAAAACAAAACAAAACAAAACAAAATGAAGTATAAAGATGTGTTACTTAAAGTCTTAGTAGAAATGCCAAGAAAACTATAATGCCCTAAAAGGTGCAGATCTACATTATAGGTTTGTAAATAATTGTGTGTGTGTGTGTGTGTGTGTGTGCGCGCACTTATTCCCTACTATGTCTTACAAGCATTTATTTATAAATGGTGTTATTCGGAGGTATACTGAAGTGTCTAAAGGTCTACATTAAAACAGCCTAAAGTACAAGAATGCATATTTAGACAAGTTCTACATATACATCTTTCAACCACTGAATTTTGTTCAATTTGACAAATGCTGTATATTAGTGCTTCTCAAATCTGAGTGCACATGAGAAAGAAGGACACAAAGATTTGCTTCCAATAGGCTAAATTTTCACAGGAGTTGTTTTTGTACTGTTCATGAACTGAGAATATTTTTTGGTTTTTGATTTTTGTATAATTTTAAAGTTTAAAGAAAAGTAGAACACATGACAGGGACATAGAGGCATTTGTGATCCCCAAAGTCTTCAATATTTAGTATCTGAATGTTTACTGAAAAAAAATCTCTGATCCCTGCTTCAACTAGGGAAAATGGTTTCCTATTACCTAAATATTATTTATAAAAGTCTTCATCTAAAAAGCCCAGGAAAATGGTTAACACATATAACAATTAATCCAATACAGTTTAATAGACATTAATTTAGTGCAACAAATTAGTTTCAATTACTATTTGCAAGGTACACAGGTAACTTAGAAATTACAGTAAATACAAAGATGAACACATTACATTTACAGAGAATACCACTTAAAAAGAGAAATAAGACAAATGAATTGATAATAAGAAAATAAAAGGTAAAATGGAGGTGATAAAAATATTTAAATAGTCTTTGGTAAAAAGATGGTAGGAAAAAAGACCAATGAATATCTAGATATAAGAAAAGCCATATGGGATTGAGACATTACTTGAGATGGACTTGGTAAAAAGTATAATTTTAGTCTACTACAGATGAGGCAAAGAGAAGACATCCCTGCAGAAGAAATTTGGGTGAAAGTTGAAAAATGTGGGAAAGAGCAGTTAGGGCAATATGTACAGTAGAGTTCTGAAATAATGGATTAGTGCTATAGTGTACAATAGAGGTTGGCAAACTTTTTTGTAAAAGTACAGGTAGTAAATATTTTTGTCTCTGCAAGCCATGCTGTCTCTGTTCTAATGATTGAACTCTGTAGTTCTATCAGGTAGGTTGCCATAGACGTTATTAAATGAATAGGTGTCCTGTGTTTGAATGAAATTTTATTTACAAAAGCAGGTGGTGATCTGGGTTATAGTTTTATGAACCCTCATGTAGTCAACCATAAAAAGACAATGAGATTAGTTGGGCAATAGGGATTTTTTTGAAAATTTCTGATCAGGACCATAGTACATTTTAGGGATACATGTCATCAGTAATCCTTACAATTGGGAATACAGAAACATAAATCTATGTTGTCTCACCTTGTTTGCACATAGAAGTTTATTAATAAACTATTTTAATCATAAAAGAGACAATGTGATACGATGTCAATATAATTGACAATTGTTAAGTTAAAGGACAGTACAGTGAGTGCTATCTGTGTTCAGAAACAAGAAAAAATTCTGTGATGGTTAATATTATGTGTCATCTTGGCTAGACTATGGTGCCCAGTTGTTTGGTCAAACACAAGTCTAGATGTTGCTACGAAGGTATTTTTTGCATGTGATTACCATTGAAATCAGATCTGCTTTGAGTAAAGCAGATTGCCTTCCATAATATGGGTGGACTTTATCCAATCAGTTGAAGGCTTTAAGAGCAAAACCCAATTTTTCCAAAGAACAAGTCTTTTCCTGAAGACTGCAACATAGATACCCTGTCATTTTCAAGCCCTGTGGAATCTGGACTCAAGACTGCAACGTGAACCCTTCTCTGAATTTCCAGTCTGTCAGCTTGTCCTGTGATGTTCAGACTTGCCAGACACTGCACAATCCCATGAGACAAGTCTTTAATCTTTCTTTCTGTCTCTTTCAATAAGTAGATGATAGAGGTAGATGGAAGGATAGATATTAGTATAGGTAAAGGTATAGACATAGAGATATAGGTATGGGATATATATATAGGTATAGATATAGGTATATATATATAGGTATAGATATAAGTAAAGGTAAAGACATAAATATGGTTATAGGGATATATATATATATATATATATATATATATATATATATATATATATATATATATCCCTACATATATATGGACATATATAGGTACAACTATACATGTACATGTAAGTATAGATATAGATGTAGGTATAGACATAGCTATAGATATAGGTATATGAGTTTTTGACAAGTGCTAAGATCTTTCAAGACCGAATGATAGTCTTTCCAAAAAATTGTGCTGCATAAACTGGATTGCCATATGCAAAGGAATGAAGGTCATCCCTTTGTCATACCATATACAAACATTAACTTGAAATTTATCAAAAATTTAAATATGAGAGGAAAAACAATAAAACTATTAGGAAAAAAATCATAGAAGTAAATCTTTATGATTTTGGACTTAGCAACTGATTAGGTATGAAACCAAACCCAAGACCAACAAAATTTAAAAAAAAAAGATAATTTGACCTCATCATAATTAAAAACTTTTGTGCTCTAAAGAGCGCTATTGAGAAAGTGAAAAGATAGCCTACAGAATGAGAGATAAAAAATCCTAATCATATACCTGATAAAGGACTTGTTTTAAAGGATTTAGAATTTAAAAAGAACTAAAACAACTCAAAAATAAAAAGAAAATCCAATTTAAAAATGGGCAAAGAATCTGAATAATGATGTTTCCAAAGAAGATATACAAATGATGAATAAGCACATAAAGAAATACCCAAAATGATTAGTCATTAGGGAAATGCAAATCAAAATCACAAGAAGAAATCATTTCAAACCCACTAGGATGGCTAGAATCAAAAAGTCAGATAACAGGGAATATAGTCAATAAATTTAATGTCTTTGTATGATGGTAGATGACAACTAGACTTATCATGGTGATCATTTTGAAATATATAGCAATACGGAACCACTATGCTTTGTAGATGAAGTTTGAATTAGATGAAATTTGTCAAAAGGTACAAAGCTCCTGTTATAAGACAGATAGGTGCTCTGAATGTCAGGAACAACACGATGACTCTGGTTAACTCTGCTGTTAATATATAATAATATATACTATAATATATAATAATAATAATATACAGGAGAGTTGCTGAGAGAGTAAACCCTAAGAATTCTCATCCCAAGGAAATGTTCTTTTCTGTTTCTTTAATATTGTATCACATGAGAGGATGGATGTTCACTAAATTCATTGTGATAATCACTTCATGATGTACGTAAGTCAAATCATGATGCTGCACACCATACACTTATACTGTGCTCTATGTCAAATATATCTCAATAAAACTGGAAGAAAAGTCAGATAATTACAGTGGATAGGAAGAAGGATCCTGGGAGAAAACCCCTGTTCACCTCCCAACAGCCCCAGTTTAAACAGTAGAGGTTTCTGCTACAAGGACCATAAACCAAATTTATGCAGCTACTGCCTGAGGTGGAAAGAGGGAGGAGAAATAACCACCAAGCATGTAATCAGAATCTGTGCCATTGCCCAGTGACTTGTAACCCCACCACTTGAATCCTGCACCTTCAGTGGAGACCTGATGTTGAACTGGGAATATTGGTGGGGAGAAGGTCAAGGAGGTCTGAACCTAGAGAAAAGGTGGAAAAGCCATCAGAAACATCCACACACAGAGGGGAAGATTCTAATTGAGATAAAATTATAAACTAAAATTTCAAAAGGTTGTAAAAATTACATTGTGAAAAGTATGAAAATTCAACAAAGAATATATTTTATTCTGAAGGAACTTCAGAAAAATACTTTAAAATTTAGGTATTGAAAATTCTCAGATGTGTCTACCAACCTTCTCTCCTTCTGTGCAGAGATCAAGCAGCAGACACAGCCCTCTTGTCAGAGCAGTAACTCAAGACAAGGAATGCACCTCTACTGACCAGAAACACTGGATTTCTGCCAGCCCACAGCTGGAGGTTGCTACCACTCCCCCCACCCACAGCCTCCAGTGGGACTCCTCTCTTCATTGGGTGCTATGTCATAGGGATCTCATTTGGAAGCTCTCCCTCCAGACATTCTGCCTTAGAAACATGTCAGTTACAGGAGGATCATCACCAAATGTCACACATCCGTTTTCTCACACCTTCTCCCAAATCCTTCAAAAAGATGGATGGCCACACTAACAATCTGTGTCCAAAATCATGAAATAAGGGCCCGCTTCATCACTGCTTTATTTACATATCATGCAGTGTCTTCATTCCAGTGTCTGTGCAACCTCAAAATGTTTCCCATGAGATGAGAGTGAAAAGAGTCCTCAAGGAGACAAAGCAAAGCCAAGAAATTATAAAAATAAATGTAAGAGGGTATGAGTCAAGAGACTCAGAGTCTGTCATACAGAGTGAAGTAAGTCAGAAAGAGAAAGACAAATACCGTATGCTAACACATATATATGGAATTTAAGGAAAAAAATGTCATGAAGAACCTAAGGATACAGGATATTGAAAATGTTGATTTTTAAATTAAAAACCCATTAAGTGAATAATCTGAGGATGCCTAGACAAGCCTGTGAACCCAAAGGCCTGACCATCCTGCCAACCACACAGGGACAGGGAGCAGCCAGGAGTCTGCTGTCCTAGTTCCTTTATAAGAGGTACGTAATGTCCAGAAAGTGAACAGATGAAAGTGTAAGATGCAGGAGAATGTTTATACTTCGCCCTGTATTGTGAAAACACTCCTTCTTGTGTCTTGTCTGACCTTTTTAAAGGATGGGAGGGGACATGATTTTCACTTTTATAAGTATGAAAATAAAAAGTGTATGTGTATACCCTTACTCTCAGCCATCTTGGCAGTTTGAGGCAAAAGCAATAAAAAAGCAGGATGATGGTGGTCTGTCTGCCATGAGGGCACTGGGTAAAATTGATTTCCTAGTTTTGCGCAAATGTTTCAGATATTTGAGACCTCAGATATCAATAATAGAAATCTGAGGAGTTAAGCGGAGGTATATTAGTTATCATTTAATATAATTTGAATATAAAATAAAGGGTTTGTTTTGGAAAGCCTTTTGACAGATGTCTGTCTCATTGACTTCTGAAATGTTTCCCCCCGTTCTTATAAAAAGAATCTATTATCTAATTATGGGCTTGGCAAATATCAAATTTTTGCTGTTTGACCAACTCCCTTCCAACGTATTTAATATTCCGGTGTACTAACCTACCTGATGGGTGTGGTGACCAAACACTAGAGTGTTCTTACCCAGCCCTGTGATCTCCACCCCCTTGGTTTTACACCTCTATATCCTTCCTTCCTCCTGAGTATTAGAGGGACCTCCAGCTTACTTCTCATCGATAGAACACGGCAAAGGAATGAGATTTCACTTCCATGATTATGTGACGTCCATACAAATCTGCCAGACAACTGACTCACTAGAGAGCCTCTTTCCCTAGCTGACTTTGGAGAAATAAGTGGTTATGTTGGAAGGCCCACATGGCGATGAGCTGGTATCCAGGAGCTGGGGGCAGCCTCCAGCTGACAACCAGCCCAAAAGTGTGCTCACAGTTTTACCACTGCCAGGAAATGAATTCCAGCAACAGACTGAGAGGGTATGGAGGGGTTGCCCCACCAAGAACCTCCACATGAGATGCAGCCTGGCTGACACATTGGCTGCAGCTTTGTGAAACCCTGCTAAGCTGTGCCCAGACTCCTGACACAGTACCATGTGATAAAAATGCATGCTGTTTTAAGCCAACAAGTGTGAGGGAATTCTTGTGTGGCCGTAGATAATTTACACAATAAGGTTGTGAAAGAACCTGGATCCTAACAGGCTCTTGAGTAAATGTGAAGTTTGCTTGTTTTGGGTAAAACATGTTTCTCCGATATGTCATTGATAATAATTTAATTCTTGCCTTTTCTTCTTTTTTTTTTTATGTGTGTTTCATTATTTTTAAAATGTGGTGTGCTCTGAAGAGATGCTCTAAAATCCAAAGGAATTGTTCAATTTTCCCTTATGGAAGAAAACTTCTAGTGGCAAGATTTGAATAAAATGCACATATTAGTCAACTCTGGAGTTATCGTTGGAATTTTGTAAATGTTGTAAATAGATCAATATTACACATATTGGGGTTTGGAGTTAGGATCACAACATATTACAGGTGAAAATAACAGGGAAGCAGAGTTAAATGTAACAGTTTTGGCAGTACTTATGTGATTATTGTAAAGAGCTGCAGAATGTGGTCATGAAGAAATTTCTAATTGTCTTTCCTTTGTTGAACCAGTCATATTTAAATGTAGAAAGAGAGGTGAATATGTAAAATGTGACTTAAGCAATATTCATCATCTTTGAAGTGAGGAAGTTAGGAAGGTAGAATAAGCTCTTATCACGAGAGTAAACCCCTGATAGGGATGTTGTGTTTGGGACTTGGAACACTGGCTCACTGCCAAGACAGAGAGGTCAGACTCTGCTTCTTCCTTTGTTAAAGTTTATTTAAACTTTAACAATTAGATCATACTGTCCAAATACACATGCCATGGTAAATGAAAAACTTCAGAAGTAAGGCTACCACAGCTAATTAGCAAATGATTTAAAATATTCTGAAGTTCACTGAGGCATCCTTGTTCTGGCTTCAGTGTACAATCAAATGTAATTGGGACAACATTGATTGTGCAAAGGGACGTGATTGAAAGAAAAAAGAGGGAAGATAGCTTAATTAGACTGAAATGGTAAGAAGAAAACTTAATGAGAAGGTCCCTAAAAAATTAATAAGCTTTGTTTCTATGAGTAACAAGCATGGAAATTTGCCCTAAATTGGATGTAAGTAGGAAAACTCTCCCCATGGTAAACTGTAAAGACAGGCTTAAGAATTTTAGAACAGAGGATTTCCATGTACCTGTCTATATCCAGATCATAGCTGTGCTCCAATTTCATACTGAAATTATTTCTTGACTCTATTCCCCCAAACTAACAGACTGTTTGTATAAGAGGCTTTTATTTAAATGGCTAACAGTAGATGCTCGGTATAGTCATATTACAGTAAGTGCCTTACATGCAAACCTTCAAGTTCCGAGCTTTCAAAGATGTAAATATTCCATCAACATCAGGTGTAAGTGAAATTGTGGTTTTCCCTCCATCTCCTGTTGCTGATGATCCTTCAGCTCTACCATCTCCTACCTCCTCTCCTTCCTCCAGTCAGTAACTCTTCTTGCCTGTTCACTCGATGCCAAACCCTGGATGCCAGCTCTTGTACTGTACTACTGTAATTTTCAAGGTACTGTGCTGTAAGATTAAAAATGTTTTCTTTATTTTTGTGTTTGTTTTTTATGTATTATTTGCATGGAATTATTATGAACCTATTACAGTATAGTGCTATATAGCTGATTTTGTTAGTTTGGTACCTAGGCTAACTTTGTTGGACTTATGAACAAATTGGACCTAATGAATACACTCTCGGAATGGAACTCATTTGTATGTAGGGGACTTACTATATTTGGGTGAGTAGAGTATACTTTTTATAGAGTACATATACTTTATATAGAGTATACTTTGCAAGACACTTAAAAAATGTACATGGCAAATGTCAAAGCATGGGACTCCTTCACTCCACCATATGAGAATGTAAAAACATGATTAGACTCTAGGAGAACTGAACAAAATCACAGAAAAACATTGAGTTGGGGGAAGTAGGGTTTGTCTGTTTCATATTTTATGTCTTTTGCTAGTCAGATGGGCCAGTCCAAAAGGTGGATAGGAAATGGAGTCTCTTGTCATCAATCTGCCTAACAGGGTCTTATAAAGTCTGCAATGTATCGATGCAAAATTGCCAGGAATTTTTTTTCTTGTTCTGTTGGGACCAAGAATTCCTCTTTTCTCTCTTGCTAGAGAGGTGGTATTGTGTCCCCATAAAAAGATATGTTGAAATTCTAACCTTCATATCTTAGAATGTGACCTTATTTGTAAATGGGGTTGTTGCAGATATAATTACTTAAGTCAAGGTCATACTGCAGTAGTGTGGGCCCTAATCCCACATGAATGGTGGAACTTCTAAGAAGATGGCCATGTGAAGACACAGAGACCAAGGGAGAATGCCTTGTGATGACAGAGGCAGAGACCTGTGAGTGAAGTAATACCAAAGCTTGCTGGTGATACAGAAGCTAAGAGAAACGTCTGGGCCGTATTTTCCCCCAGTGTCTTCCAGAGAGCTTGGACCTGCTGACACCTTGACTGTTTGTTTATAGTCTCTGAAACTGTGAGACAATTATTTTCCGCTGTTTTAAGTCACCCAGTTCATAGTACTTTGTTGTGGCAGCTCAAGGAAACTTATAAAAGGGATGTTCATTTTTTTCTGAATATTATGTTCCAATGACATCAGAGTTTATAAGGACTCTGTACTTTAGAAGCCATACAGGCCTATAATAATACTGACTATATACTAAATGGTTATAGGAGTAAGGCCACTCAATCATTTGAAATTAAGAAAACTTTACTTTGTTTTCCTTTCCAATATAGCCCTCCAATCTTTTTCATTCTGATAACATTATTGTTTTTAAACATTATTTTTCCAGAATGGCCCCAACCAATGAATGTGTGTGATTTGAAATTCATAATTATGGTGGGAAATCACATAACTTGTTGAACATCAAATAATGCTTTGTTGAGTTGTCTGGGCCAATGAGTATCTCTCATGACAAGAGAAACTTCATTAGGAAAGAGTCCATGTTCACTTTTATTTTTCCAAAGGATTCAATTACTTTAGTAATAATGTTATAAAAGAAATGATAATGTATAACATATAGTGGGTACTTAACTGTAAGATATTTTTGAGTGCTTTTTGTGACATATTATGAATACACTTAAAAACGTATGTTAGTATTATAAGGCAGGTTCTATTATACCATTTTAGAATTTCAGAAATTGAGGCACAGTGGGTTTAAGTAACTTGCTCAAAGTCACTGATCTTAAAAGCAGCAGACCTGGGAACTGATCCAGGTGCTATGACTCCAGAGCCTAGAGTTGTATCCATTACATTGTTCTCTGTAATGAAACTGCCTGTGTATCAGTACATGAGATACAATAGGTTTGCTTTCATTGCTTAACCCAAAGGCCTTAGACTCCTGTGCACAGCAGGTCCTATGAAATTATCCGGCTTTGCTTTGAGACGAGTGCCACCTTGTCTCCCTATACTGAGGTGGACAAAAAGTGAATAATTCTAATGCTGGGTCAAACGTGTTTAGTCAATTTAATTAAACCCACTATGCTTATTATTCGTGCTCCTGAAATGGCTGTGAGCTAAAAGGTTATGGAGACTCTATAATAGTCCCATCTTATTGGTTTAATAAAATGGTGCTCTTGCAGGAGTCAAAGCTGATCCTGTGACTCAACAAGAGTGATGTGCTATTTTAGTTTACAGGTCATGTTAATCTGGCACTACTGATATGGAAATCTCTCATCTTGCACTCTAGGGTATGTTAATCTAAGAAGGGGAGAGGGTAGAATTGGATATTACTTGTAATGGCCAACAATATAAATACCAATTAAAAACAGATTTAATACTGTGAAGGATGGTTTCTGAGCTGTAAGTATAAAAACACTCATTCCTGGAAACTTAGCCCTTCATTTCCAAAATCAATGTCAATATTTGTCTGAATTTTATGGTTGCTGAGTCTGAAGGAAACATCTCCTGCTTTCATTTATCTTTCAAAAATGGAAGGAATGAAGTGTTTCTGTAACATAAAGAGAATTGCATACATATGTTCTCACTTGGGAGAAAAAAATCAAGGGGTGAAATTTTCAACCTGAGAAAACTCCACATAGAAGAATAAAAGCTCATCTATTTGACATGTGAAATATGAGGAACGTCTGGGAGTCCATGCATATAGAAGCTTAAAAAAATCCTACTTACATGAGATGTTTTATGTAAATTTAAAAAGGAAGGAAATTAAAATATGAGATCTTCTGTGGTATATCTGTCTTACATCAACTGACATGAAGATTTTTGTCATGGGTGCCATGTTTTAATATCTCACTTGGGCCTGCCTCACAATGCATTCAGTGAGAAAAAAATATTACTGAATATAATACTGCCAGGGGGTCCTTCAATTACCTGCTGCTGTATATCACACCTCTTCAACATTTAGTGGCATAAAACAGCAAAGATTTATTGTTTTTGCAACCCAGTGATACTGACTGGGTTCAGCTGGGCAGTGCTTCCACACCATGTGCTAGTGCCGAAATCACCTGTATTTGCATTCAGCCAGGAGCTCAGGGAAGAGTGGAACTTCCAAGAAGACATTTCAAATCCAAGATTTGTCTATACATAGCCTCTCATTATTCACTAGTTGAACCCCAGTTTCTTTACAGGATGGCACCTGACCTCAAGAGGGGATGTTCTAAGAAAACAAGTCTCAGTTCACAGAAACCATTTGTCCTCTGCTTGTATCACTCTTGTTAACAGCAACTTTGCCAAAGTAAGTCAGAGGGCCAAGCCCAGGGTCAAGGTGGGTAAGGACTAAGCAAGGGCATGAATATAGGGAAGTTTGGCTCCTTGGGGGGGTCACCAATGTAGTGGTCTACCCCAACGGAGAAACAATGACCCATCACACACAGAGTTTGACAAGTGACTAACTTCTCTCAACTTCTCTTCCTTTGGAGGAGGAGGCTCCCTCCTTTCTGCTCAGACTTTTAAAATAGGTCAGGAAGGCAGATGTCACCACTAAGGAGTCATAAAGTGGTGTGAGTATCTGATTGTATCTTTTTTTAAAATCCATATTTTATTTGTATTTCCTTATTTTTTAAAGATTTTTTTTTGATGTGGACCATTTTTAAAGCCTTTATTGAATTTGTTACAATAATGCTTCTGTTTTATGTTTTGGTTTTTTGACTGCGAGACATGTGGGATTTTAGCTCCCTGACCAGGAATCGAACCCCTCTGATTGTATCTTAACATAATTTTATATAGAAAATAAATGAACTATATCAAAAATATTTCAACTAAAATGATGGCATTTTGAATCTTTCTGTGTCAGACTTGAAAGAAAGAAAGAACGAAAGAAAGAAAGAAAGAAAGAAAGAAAGAAAGAAAGAAAGAAAGAAAGAAAGAAAGCACAAAGAAAGGAAGGAAGGAAGGAAGGAAAGAAGGAAGGAAGGAAGGAAGGAAGGAAGGAAGGAAGGAAGGAAGGAAGGAAGGAAAGGGAGGTCTAATTAATTTGTAATTTTACAAGGAGACAGGGTGCTCATCTAATTTTGTCCATTTATCCCCTAATAATGTTTCCTCAAAGTTATCCATGTCCTAATCCCTGATCCCATTGATCTATTCCATTACATGGCAAAAGAGACTTTGCAGATGTTATTAAATTAAGGATTTTGCCATCAGAAGATTATCTTGGATTATAAGGTTGGCCTACTGTAATCACATAGTACATAGGAGGGCAAGGAAAGGCAGAAGAATCAGAGACAGAGGTGTGGTGATGGAAGCAGAGGGTCCAAATGACACAATTGCTGGCTTTGAAGATGGAGGAAAGATACTGAACCAAAAATAATGCAGGTATCTCTGGAGCCCAGGAAAGGCAAAACTCTCCCCTTGAGGTTCCGGAAGGAACCAGCCCTGCGGACACCTTGACTTTGGTTGTGTGAAGCGCTTTTTGAACTTCTGGCTTCCAGAACTTTAAATAACAAATTTGTGTTGTTATAAGGCACTAAATATGGGGTAATTTGTTACAGCAGCGATAAGAAACTAATTCAATCCCCTTGGAACAATCAGTTCAATGATAATCTGGAGAGAGGTATTGATATTGAGCTGGAAACAGTACTGAGTTAAGTATCCAGCATGTGCCTCAAACAAATTAATTCATGGAAAATAAGAAGTTTAGAGATATAGAGGAGAGCTGGAGAACTCAGGCATCCTTCTCAGGAGAGTTCTTGCAGCAGGGGATTGAGAGAAAGACAGAGGCAATCTATGAAGAGATAAGGTGTGAGAAATTAAAAGTGCCTAACAACAAGACTCAGTTCAAATATATAGCCCAGAGAAACTACAGAGCGATAAGGATACAGAGAACATCCTATGAGACCAGGAACAATAGACACATAGCTGTGAAGCAATGATCATCTAGCCAAAGGTGGATTTCCCAATAGCAACAAGAAAAGTTCTTGGGAAATAATTTGGCATGAAGCAAAAAGTAAACACAAAGGAAGAAATGGTATGAAAATATAGTTTAGTAGAGATTTTAATAAAATTATTTCATAATCCTAACCATTGAATTAAAACAGATACAAAGTTTTAAAATTATTAAGTTTATTATGTTAAAATAGAGGTGAATTAAAATTCATTTTATAAAAAATAGGAGGAATTAAGAGAAAAGACAAATCAAGCTGAGCTTGTCTTATTTATGAGAAACACAGATAATTCACATAACTGTGCGTATCTTTAGCCCTTAGGAAAATGTAAAATACATATGGAATTTTGTAAGTAGCATTTAAAATCATTTTTGCATATGATAATTTAATGATGGTCTAAGGCAACACTTTAGTTCCCTTTGGAGGGAAACAATACTGGGCTGTTGCCATAGGTCATAGCAAAATAGAATCCAAATGACCCAATTCCATTTCATCCAGTAAATATTTACTAAATGCCACGTGTATGTCAGACACTTTATTGTAGTTGGAGATACAGGAAAGAGTTGCCACCATGTGTCAGAATTAGAAGGAGAAATAAATACACTAATACGATACATAATATCATGGTATGATGGGACAAGATAATAGATAATGCTATGTACCCTGAAGAAAAATGAAGCAGGTTTAAATGCTAGGGGATGCTTGAGTGTGTTACTTTGTACAGGGTATTCAGGAACATTCTGTCTGGTGGCGACATTTTAGCACATACCAAGATGAAGTGATAGGAAGAATATAGGGATGCTTCTGAGAAAATAAACATTACTAGGAGAAGAAATAGAATTGTGTGAGCCCTGAGGTGGAAGTAAACTTGCCAATTTCAGTAGAAGCCAGATCAGTGTGGAGGAGTGGAATTGAAATGTGAGCAAGCCCCCGTGTCCTTTTCTTTTGTAGTAAAAGGTTGACTCAAGAGTGAATGATGGGAAATGTAAAGATGTATCAATAGAAACAAAGAAGAGCTGTTGGGCTGGGGAACTGGTAACAATTAAGACTATAAATCTGCCACATCACGGAATCACCGAACCCCCAGTTTTTGGAAAGATACAGATAAAGGCCTGATACATATTCCTAAGCTGTTTTTACAGGAAGCACACCCTCACCAGATGGAGATGGCAGACCTTAAGCACATGGACCCTAGGCTGGTTAGAACCAGAAAGTTGATGATGCTTGGAACTTCACCTTGATGACAACCAATCCGAGAATTGTCCATGAGCTGATCACGCCCTGCTCCTTGAACACTGTAAAACTCCTCACTAACCCCTCCAGCGTGGGTCACGCAGTCTTGAGAGCATTAGCCCACTGTGGCTCCCTTTGCCTGGCAAAGTAGTAAAGCTACTCTTTTCTACTTCACCTAAAGCTCTGTATCCGCGTTTCTATTAGGCACTGGTGAACAGAGTCTGAGTTTTGGCAACAGCGTGAGAGAGGGGAAGTGTGGTGGGAGATGAGCTGGGGCTCTGGCTATGGCCCAGGTCCCATGGTTGGGCTCCCTTTGGGTTTTTTTTTTACATTTTCATCTGTATGAGAAGGGGAAGGCACTGGAGGGTTTTGAGCAGGGCAGTGATGTGCCAGGGGGTTGTAAATATTTTACACTGGAAAGCTATCACCTTGGATGACTCACAGAGTTCCTGTTTTTCTGGGGAGTCTCAGACGAGCCCCCCTCCTTCAAGACTCAGACTCTGTCTCCCGTCACTGCCCAACCAGATAAATTCTAAACCCTACTACCTAGGTATCCCCAGAGGGCTTCTAAGACAACAACGGTTTTGTTAACAAAAAGCTCTCTAAGAATTATACTCTGAATGTGCCTCTGATTTCCGAAAAGTTTTCTTAATTTATGGAAAGCTCAACCATATATTTAAGAATCTACATGCAGAGTGTAGATTCTTTTATCACAGAGTGTAGCAGTCATCTCAGTGCTGGGTAGGCTGAGGAAAACCTGTAAAACAGATCCCTGTTTCCCTCATTCATGCAATGAAAGGAGTTCAATCAAGAATATAAACTATTACTTCCATTTCACTCTTGCTGGGAACATTTTGTTAGACATTATTTTATTTGCACAATTCTTTCCTACTTGACTATAATGAGAATGGTTCAATTTTCTCTTACAATGTAAATCATCTTTATCTTTGAATTTTTTTGCTTTTGCTTTGGATTGTCTCATAATTAATTTGTCCAACACTATATTTACTGTATAAATGAAAGCCATTGGACTAGAGAAGAGAGGCTATGGGTGAACAGGAAAGACAGCAGCCTCTATCCTCACTCCCCTTACAACCTAAGGGCAGAAATGCACATGATCACAAGGTGATTAATTGTTGGATCCTGAGAGAGAGTTTGATGGACCTGCCCAGGCCAAGTTGTTCAGGAGGGCTGACCTGAGGAGGTGAGCGGCAAAGTGACAAAATGAAAAAAATAATTAAGGAATGTCAAATAAAATGGTGATGGTAGTTAGGGAAAAACAGGTTGGGATATTAGGAATTGAAACCAGGCTAGTGCATTGGTAGCAGAGAGATCTGTGGGTGTGGGGTAGAGACTTTGGATCTGGAGCATCTGCTGTAAAGGTAAGATAGAGTATGACATGGACAGAGTCATATGAACGTGTTGTCAGTGGAAAAACTTGTGTTTTAACATTTAAATAAATTGAACATTTTCTGTTGGGAGCCACATAGGAAGTGCCTTTGAGTCTCAGCACGGACGAGACCCTTAGTGTCAGCAAAGCTGGTGCTGTCAGGTGTAAATATTGGAAAAGCAAAGTTCTCGTTTGCAAAGCTTCCTGCTTCCTGGTGGCTGGTGCCTTGTAATTGGTCTCTCTTGCCCAGTGCTGTAAGCTGGGCCCTCTCTGGAGGAGAAACCTGGGTTCCCGAAGACATGTGATTAGAGCCGGGGCCCCGCCAGTTGGCGAGGGAATCCCAGGGCAGGTGCTGGGCGTGGAGGCCACGGGGGCATAGACTACCAAGGTGACAGAGAACTGACCTTCTCTGGGGGCGCTGCACCTCGCTCACTCGCACACCTCACATCTCCCTGCTTGGCCCCGGAGGATGGCTGGTTAGCCAGAGACGGGTAAGATTCCTCAGGGAAGGAACAACCTAAGACAGGCACAGTCGCAGAGGGGCCATCAGGAGAGAACTTGGGGGCCAACAGAGGTGGGGCATAGACCCTCACCCCCCCAACTTTGCAGGAGCCTGAACCCTCACCCCTTTTGAGAGAGGTCTCTTGTCCCCATGGCTGCTTCGCTTCCCACGCCCAGCTCAGATGAGAACCCAGGTAGCAGACCAGAGACCTGGCCAATGGCAACTGCTCTTCCACCGCAGCAGGGCTCTGTTTCCCATTTCCTCCGTGAACCACAGCTTTTCTCTGTGTGGAAGCAAGGCTTTCCTCTGTGTGGCTCCCCTTGTCTTCCCCTGCCTTTGCCTAAGGTGATTTTTATAGGATTGCTTTTGGTGTTAGGAAATATGTATAGTTTTAATGCAGGGGTTTAGGAAAGACCCCAATTTAGGGTAAAAATCAAGAGAAGGATTATAGCTATTTTGGCTCCTTTAATGATTATATTTGTTGGGGAAATATAATGGTGGGAATATTTCTGCAGCAGCTTTGTACTTTAAAAGAAAAATTGTAAGAGTTATGGCCTCCTAGTGAAGTTGTAAACATGTTGGAAAATACCTGGGTATGGTGGCGAGTTTTTATGCAACAGTGAGTTTAATCAATGAGTTTATGGTACAATGCCCGCTCCCATAGTTTTTTAGAAGCATAAAAATAATGTGTATTGTTTTGATTATTATGGTGGGGTTGGGAAATTTGTAGATAAAATGTTATTTGAATATTGTTGATCACTAATAGAATTATATGTTTAAGTTTATGGATTGATCAAGCAGAATGTACAAGTACAAGAACACTTTAATCTCCTGAGAAGAACAAACAGAGTTCCTGACGTAGATGTGACCAACATGTGACTAACCACAGGAGAAAAAAGAGACTTTGGGCGATGGGAAAATTACCTAACCTGTTTTAATCAATCTGCTGATGTAAATCACCTTTGTTTTGTGGCCTATGTGGGGGAATTTTCGGCGTGGAAATGAAAATGTTAAATTTGAAAATGAGATCACTTTATAGTATAAAAGCTTTTGGAATCTTAAAAATAAATTTGTCAGATCCTTGCATCCAAGAAGAGGTGTACTGAGTTCTGTCCACGCCGACTCCGTCCTCCCCTTTGGGTGAATCCTGTTCAGCTGGGGCTGGTCCCCGGCAAGTGGCGCCCGAACAGGGACCTGAAGGGGTAAGTATTATAATTTTCGGACGGATAGGAGTCTCACCGTAGGGTGCTGCAGACCCCCAGCTAGAGGAGAGAGCTGGTTAAGAAGGTGAGTAATCAGGTGTAATCAGGTGTCAAGATGGGACACGTTGAGTCCAAGGAGAGGCTCTTATTTATTGATATAGTTAAACATATGATAAACGGAAGAGGAATTAAAGTAACTAGTAAACAATTATCTCAGTTTTTTCAGTTTGTACAGGAACAATGTCCTTGGTTCCCAGAGGAGGGAACTGTAAATATAGAAACCTGGCAAAAGGTAGGACAAACTTTGCAGGTATATTACAGTCATTTTGGACCTGAGAAGGTCCCAGTGGATACTTTTGCTTTATGGAACTTAATAAGGGAAAGTATTGCTCCCCTGCCTGAGGGTCAAAAAAACCCTTATAAATACCCTCCTTTATGCAAGGAATAGCTATTGCTATTATTATTGCTATTATTATGTTATAGTAATAATTATAATTATAATTATATGTATTTATATGTAACATATATATATATATAAAATATATATATAATAAATAAATGATAATAAAATAAATAAAATAAATAAATAAATAAATAAAATACATATATAAAATATGTATATGTTTATGTAGTTATATATATATATATTAAATATAATATAATAATAAAAAAATTATAATAATAATTATATTATAATTGCTATTATTACCAACGTTATCAATGGAAGGTTTTACCTTAAGGGATGAAAGATAGTCCCACCTTATGTCAGAAATATGTTGACCAAGCTATATGTTCAATTAGACAAAAATATAAAGAAATATATTTAATACATTATATGGATGATATATTATTGGCCCATAAAGATAAGGCCTATTTACATCAGGCATTGCAGGATATGATGGAAGCTTTACAGGATTATGGATTAAAAGTTGCTCCAGAGAAAATTCAAACTGAGCCTCCTTATAATTATTTGGGTAGATTAATACAGGAATTTTCCATTCAACATATACCTTTTCAGCTAAAAATTGATCATTTGGTTACTTTAAATGATTTTCAAAAGTTTTTAGGAGATATAAATTGGATAAGGCCTTTATTAAAAATTACTACTGTGGAATTAAAACCTTTGTTTTTGATATTACAAGGAGATTCTAACCCCTTATCCCCTAGAGAGTTAACTGCAGAAGGAAAACAAGCCATAAAAAAAATAGAAAAGGCTTTAAAAAATGTTTTTATTAAAAGATTAGATTATACCAAACCTTGGAATTTAATTATTTTAAGGACTCCAGTTATTCCTACAGGATTATTATGGCAAGATGGACCATTAGAATGGATACATTTGGCTGCTAATCCTAAAAAAATTGTTGCTTCATACCCATTTATGGTAAGTTTAATTATTATAAAAGGAAGGAAAAGGAGTAGAAAATTGTTCGGGAAAGATGTGGATAATATTATTGTTCCCTATAATAAAGAACAATTAGAAGCCTTGTTAACGTTTGAAGATTATTTGGGAATTGCTTTAATGGCTTATACAGGACAAATATTGTATCATTTGCCAAAGAATAATTTATTACAGTTTTTTAAAGATAATGCTGTTATATTTCCAGTATGGTATAGAAAAGAACCTTTGGAGGAGGCTGTATTAGTGTTTACTGATGGCTCTTCAACAGGTAAGGCAACTTATATTATTGGAAAAGAAAAATATAGTTTAAAAACAGAAGGATGTTTTGCACAGCAATCTGAAATAATGGCAGTAATTGAAGTATTGAAGAAAACACAAAATTGTAAAATTAATTTATATACTGATTCCTTATATATAGTTAAATTATTTCCAGCAATAGAAACAGCAGCCTTTCCTGAGAATAAGAGTACAATTATTAAGTTGCTTAAGAGATTACAAAAAGTATATGGAAAAGAACACAACCCTATTTTATAGGCCACATTAGAGCTCATTCTGAATTGCCAGGGCCTTTAGCAAAAGACAATGCCTCTGCTGATGCCCTGACTAAAATTTTTATAGTAGATGAGAATAAAGTACAAGAAACAATAGAATCTCATCAGCTGCATCATCAAAATGCTAATGCCTTAAGATATCAGTTTAGCCTAACTAGAGAAGCAGCAAGGGAAATAGTAAAAAATTGCTCTGTGTGTCCTACACAAACTAATGTACCCCAACAAGGAATAAATCCCCGAGGTTTGCGAGCTAATGATTTGTGGCAAATGGATGTGACTCATGTACCCAGTTTTGGAAAGCTGTCATATGTACATGTTTGTGTAGATACCTTTTCACATGTGATTATAGCCTCAGCTAAAACTGGAGAGGCCTTTAAGGATGTGTGTCAACATTTAATGTTTTGCTTTAGTTATTTGGGAATCCCCCGGAAGTTAAAAACTGATAATGCCCCTGCTTATGTTTCTAAATCTTTTCAGCACTTATGCCAACAGTTTGGCATAGCCCATAGTACGAGAATTCCTTATAATCCCCAAGGACAAGCTATAATTGAAAGAACTAATCAGATATTGAAAAATATGATTTATAAATTGCAAAATGGAGATTTAAAATATTTTTCTCCTCATCATTTACTTAACCATTCTATGTTTGTATTAAATTATTTAAATATGAATGATAAAGAGAAAACTCCTATGATGAGACATTGGGAGATAAATGAAGAAAGTATAAAACCAAAGGTATTATGGAAGGATGTTTTAACAGGAAAATGGAATGGACCAGATATATTACTAACTAGTGGTAGAGGATATGCTTGTATTTTTCCTCAAAATTTTGATTCACCAATTTGGATTCCTGATCGATTAATTAGACACCCTGAGGTGGGAAATTTATCGAAGCATTTTTCAGAAAAGAAATCACACTGCTGAGATGGCGGAATTACATCCCCGGGAAGAAAAACCAATTAACCCTACGGCCTGCGATAAAGAGGTACAAACTTCTCCTAAATTATTGGAGAAAAAACCTACACTGCCTTCTCGTTCACAAAAAAGAAGGTACGCTGTTTCCACCACTGAAGCGGCTCCAATGACTTGGGGGGCAATTAAAAAACTTTGCCTGACCGCTAAAAATGCTGTGATTACACAAGAATTGCCGTTGATGACTCCTAATTTTTTTGTGGCTATGCTTACTTTGCTTTCAGTTCAGGTGAGCGCCAATGATACGTATTGGACTTTCTTTCCAGATCCTCCTATTTTACATACATGTACTTGGACAGATTCCATTATTCCAGTGACTCCTTCATTCCCTGATTTGACCGATGGCATTCGAGGAATACAGGGCTATAAACAATTTGTTATTAATTTTAACTACTCATTTACAGGTCAGACTGACTTTCCTCCAATATGCTTTTTTCTTGGCTCAGGGTCAATAGAAAATAGTCGAACAAAAAATGGATGTTTGTCAGTAGTTGATGCAGGATTTTTGACAGATTCCCCTAAAAGGCCCCCTAAAGAGCCAGTAGGAAGAGATAAAACCACAAGATATTTATGGTCATTGTTAGGAAAAGTTGTAGGACAAAATCAAGTTTATGTTAATAAATATCCAGCTAAAGTTGTTCATCCTCCTAGATATGATAATTGTGATGAGACTATAGGGAAAGCTACAAATGAATGGATTCAGATAAATATTAAAACTGGATATCCTTTATGGATATATTGTATGTATAATAAAGAGAATAAAATAACCATTCCTGGAACTAGATATTATATTTCAGATTGGAGTATTAATTTTCCTGAGGGAGATTATAGAACATATTTAGAGAAAGGCATATTATATCCATGGAATAATTCCTATATTCCCCGTCCATTGAAGGTAAATAGATGAAATAGTCATGGATGGGTGGCTCCTATTTATACTTTTGTATATGAAAATAAAACCTATTATCAACCTCAGTTATGGAGATTACCCTTAACCACTCGTAAAATAACGTTAATTAGAGCTACTACCCATATGAAAGAGTACCATGTTCAAACCTGTGTGTCATCTCCGTATTCCTTATTGCTTTCTAATGATAGTGAAAAGTTACAGATTATGCAGTATAATATGAGATTTTATATTACCTGTCAACAATGCATACTGACCACTTGTATTGTTCCTGAAATGAATGTGTCAACCATAATGGTGTTAAAAAGACCAGCTTATATTATGCTGCCAGTAGCGCTTAATGAATCTTGGTATACAGATATAGGGGCGGAAATTGTAAGACAGGTTGGAGAGCTCATACGGCCAAAAAGATTTGTGGCTACTTTGATTTTGGGAATTTCCGCTTTGATAGGAATACTGAGTTCTTTTACTGTTGCAACATATACTTTAGTAAAAGAAGTACAAACAGCACAATATGCTAATGATTTATCAAAAAATATATCCTTGGCTTTAGCGACTCAGGAAGCAATAGATAGAAAGTTAGAAGCTAAAGTTGATGCCCTTGAAGAAGCAGTTTTACATATTGGTCAAGAACTTACTGCTTTAAAAATTCGTCTATCTTTAACATGCCATAAAAAATATTCTTGGATATGTGTTACTCCCTTAAAAGTAAATTATTCTAAATACTCCTGGGAAAAAATTCAAATGCATATTTTAAATATATGGAATTCTAGTGATGTAGAAATTGATTTGGAACATTTACATAAACAAATTCATGATATTGCAGCCTCTCAATATAATATGAATCCCTCTAAGGCTGCTGCAGAATTTTTACAAAATTTACAAAGTTATTTTAAGGGTAATTCCTTTATGCATATCTTAATAAATTATGGGGCTGCCGGAGTGGTTATAATTTTGCTCCTTATTTCTTTTCCAGTCATTATCCGATTAATTCAAGTTGCCCTCCAAAGTGTATATAAAACCAAAGTGAAATTGCATACTGCCTTTTTAAAAAATAAAAAAGGGGGAGATGTTGGGAGCCACATAGGAAGTGCCTTTGAGTCTCAGCACGGACGAGACCCTTAGTGTCAGCAAAGCTGGTGCTGTCAGGTGTAAATATTGGAAAAGCAAAGTTCTCGTTTGCAAAGCTTCCTGCTTCCTGGTGGCTGGTGCCTTGTAATTGGTCTCTCTTGCCCAGTGCTGTAAGCTGGGCCCTCTCTGGAGGAGAAACCTGGGTTCCCGAAGACATGTGATTAGAGCCGGGGCCCCGCCAGTTGGCGAGGGAATCCCAGGGCAGGTGCTGGGCGTGGAGGCCACGGGGGCATAGACTACCAAGGTGACAGAGAACTGACCTTCTCTGGGGGCGCTGCACCTCGCTCACTCGCACACCTCACATCTCCCTGCTTGGCCCCGGAGGATGGCTGGTTAGCCAGAGACGGGTAAGATTCCTCAGGGAAGGAACAACCTAAGACAGGCACAGTCGCAGAGGGGCCATCAGGAGAGAACTTGGGGGCCAACAGAGGTGGGGCATAGACCCTCACCCCCCCAACTTTGCAGGAGCCTGAACCCTCACCCCTTTTGAGAGAGGTCTCTTGTCCCCATGGCTGCTTCGCTTCCCACGCCCAGCTCAGATGAGAACCCAGGTAGCAGACCAGAGACCTGGCCAATGGCAACTGCTCTTCCACCGCAGCAGGGCTCTGTTTCCCATTTCCTCCGTGAACCACAGCTTTTCTCTGTGTGGAAGCAAGGCTTTCCTCTGTGTGGCTCCCCTTGTCTTCCCCTGCCTTTGCCTAAGGTGATTTTTATAGGATTGCTTTTGGTGTTAGGAAATATGTATAGTTTTAATGCAGGGGTTTAGGAAAGACCCCAATTTAGGGTAAAAATCAAGAGAAGGATTATAGCTATTTTGGCTCCTTTAATGATTATATTTGTTGGGGAAATATAATGGTGGGAATATTTCTGCAGCAGCTTTGTACTTTAAAAGAAAAATTGTAAGAGTTATGGCCTCCTAGTGAAGTTGTAAACATGTTGGAAAATACCTGGGTATGGTGGCGAGTTTTTATGCAACAGTGAGTTTAATCAATGAGTTTATGGTACAATGCCCGCTCCCATAGTTTTTTAGAAGCATAAAAATAATGTGTATTGTTTTGATTATTATGGTGGGGTTGGGAAATTTGTAGATAAAATGTTATTTGAATATTGTTGATCACTAATAGAATTATATGTTTAAGTTTATGGATTGATCAAGCAGAATGTACAAGTACAAGAACACTTTAATCTCCTGAGAAGAACAAACAGAGTTCCTGACGTAGATGTGACCAACATGTGACTAACCACAGGAGAAAAAAGAGACTTTGGGCGATGGGAAAATTACCTAACCTGTTTTAATCAATCTGCTGATGTAAATCACCTTTGTTTTGTGGCCTATGTGGGGGAATTTTCGGCGTGGAAATGAAAATGTTAAATTTGAAAATGAGATCACTTTATAGTATAAAAGCTTTTGGAATCTTAAAAATAAATTTGTCAGATCCTTGCATCCAAGAAGAGGTGTACTGAGTTCTGTCCACGCCGACTCCGTCCTCCCCTTTGGGTGAATCCTGTTCAGCTGGGGCTGGTCCCCGGCAATTTTCCACTTTTCTAATCTGTTTTAAAAAACATAAAGAATTTTTATGTACACATTTTTATTTTTTAAAGCAACTTTCAACATTTTTATTTTTTAAAGTAACTTTCCATTTTTTCAACATAACAAGATGAATATTTACTTCTAAATTTTTGTAAAATACTCTATAACAGTGTATTTTATGAAAAAATGTGTATCATTATTCAGTCTTCCATTTCAATCCTCATATCTTTGTGAATTATCATTCCAGATAAAATAGTCACTGGGGAAAATGTGCCACATTAAAATAACCAGACTAGTATATATCAAAAGGGTTAAACCAAGATTTTACAAATGTAATCATATTCAGTGCTTTTATTTCCATTAAAAATGAGATTGTTAGGGGCTTCCCTGGTGGCACAGTGGTTGAGAGTCCGCCTGCTGATGCAGGGGACACGGGTTCGTGCCCCGGTCTGGGAAGATCCCACATGCCGCAGAGCGACTGGGTCCGTGAGCCATGGCCGCTAAGCCTGCGCGTCCGGAGCCTGTGCTCTGTCCGCAACGGGAGAGGCCACAACAGTGAGAGGCCCGCGTACCGCCAAAAAAAAATAAAAAATAAAAAGATTGTTAAAGTATTGCTTTAGTGTCGAGTGTTTATAACATTACTAAATTGTAAAATAAAATGAAATATGCTTTTGCTGTTAGAAATAGATTTTGTATGCTTTTTATAATTTACATAATACATCAGAGCAATGGTTCATGCATATATATCTAACATATCTATGTGTATGTATGTATCTATACCAAGGAACAAGGAAATATAAGGTAGATGGATTTTACATGATTTAAATTATCGTGCATACAGATATGCTCAAAGGAACAGAATCCACTGAATTTGGGCAATGATGTTCTCTTGGGGAGTAACTGGAAATGAGTCTCTGCCTTTCATGGTGTCAGAAACAGTGCCCAGTATCCCTCTTCTGTGGCTGGACTCTCAGCAGTAGTGGAGGTCCCGATGTGCTGCACTTCACCTGGCCCTCTGCAGCACAAGGACTCTATTTTGCCCCCTAGCCATATGTTTCAGTATGTCTCTATCACTGTGGAAGCCAAACTCTGATATGCTTCATAAAGTTTTGGATGAACTTGCAGAATGTGAATTCAAAACTTAATGAACATGGATTAACACTCTCCCTGGTCAGTCTTTGTTTATGGGCTTAACACATTAGACCTCTGACCCTTTCAAACCATTTTCATTGCATTATTGTAAACCCCTGACCCAGACAGGTGCAGTGCAATTGGATAATGCACCATAATAAATAACACCATTGTCCTAGCCATCATTTACCTAGTCTAAGTATGGGAAACTCTGGGGCTGTGTATAAATAGAAGCTTACCAAATTTTATCAGGGAAAATTAAATGTCAGTCCAAATTGTATTCTGACATCAGATTGAAATATTGTATTTAAAGTGATTACAGAATACAGAAAAATATGCCCTTTAACATTTAAAATTAATAATGTAACAAAATGAAATTAGGTAGAAAGTAGGCAAACTTTTTAAATAGGATGCTGACATAATATCTTTTTTTCTTGGTTTCTAGGGACTGGGAAGAGGAGGAAAAAAATACACATAACTGCATAGAAAGAAAAATTGGAAAAAGACACATCTGAATCTAGACAATTATGCTGAAGTGGACAACAAACCGTCTTCACGTACAAGAATGAAATTGGTTGGTCACACAGACCTTATGTAAATCTTGCAAAGAATGCTGAAGTCAGGACTATTTGGTTAGTTTTTATATGTCTATTCCAGGAATTTCCATAAGTCCACAGTTTCATCCAGGACCTACTGGGATTTGTAGCTTATTTGAATTTCAACAAGTTAATTGTTCAAGTTCCCTGAGGATTTATTTATGCCTGTTCTTGTGGTGATGGTAATATAGAATGGGTTATGTAATCATAGTGATGGGTAAGAAAAAATGTCCAACTAAATGGGGCTATCTAATGGAATGACTTATGTTAACATTCTCAGCTTTATTCTGTTCACCGTTGTTATCAAATCATAGATGGTATAGATGACATGCTTATCCAATTATAGGAGGCCCAACTGGAACGTACACCTTAAAATACCTAAACAAGGTGCAAGGGTATTGTTCACGCTGAGTAAGCTTTGATTTTTTTTAACAGAATGCCCCTTGCTCCCTAGAAAAAGCACTACACAACCCTAAATATCATCCAAGTTTCATAAGCAGAAAAAAAAAGAGCTATATGAAAAGGACTCAGTGCAGCAGAAACCATCTGGGCAATTATTTGCCTGGCTAACTCCTTGATCTCACATTGAATTAATTGTACCATAGATTTCAGAGTAAGAGCGATAATTCATTTATCACAAGATGGCTTCTAAGTGAAAAGGTTGAAGAAGACAGTTAATGTTGTTAAGGCATATATTCAGTACCATAATCACATAAATTTGTGTGAGTTCAATCATTATTAAAACCTTCTAATTAATTCTTATTATTACTCAATAAAAATAATAATTTCTTATTCTTAGAAAATGTTTGTTTCTATGTTTGCATTGCTTTAGGTTATTGACATAATGGGCCATCTAATTTGGTACCCTGAGAGCATGATTTCTAAATTTCACATTTGTACTGTTGTTAAATTTTGGTTGTTTTTAAACTAAGAATTTCTAACTGGAAGCATCAAACACTTGAAGAAAAAGGTTGTGAATAAGACTGCTTGTTTCCCTCCATATTCCTCTTCATGTATAAAGTACTCTATACGTGACTGTTCAGTTCTGAGATACCTATTTTAAGATGCTGCAGAGAAAATAAGAATTTCATTTTACCCTTCATAAGAAGTTATCAAATTTTTCCAAAACTTGGCTGAATATCAAAACATATAGCATTTCCTTTAGTCACAACTAAATAATTGTTTTCTAAGTTTTTGTTGTAAAAGAGAACATCAAACTTGCTAACATTTTTTTTTTCTTCCATGTGGCTTGCTGTAAAAGAAGGGTGCTAGTTTTCTGCTCGTAAAACAAGTCACTGCTAAGTCAGTTGGGAGGGGGGGTAAGGGCAGTTATTTAACAGTGTCTGTAGGTCCCAGGTCCAGGCACAGGGTGTTTAGACTCTCCACAGGGTTTTAAAGTTTGAGACCAAGGTGTCTGCAGGCTGTGTTATCTGGAGCATGACGTGCTCTTCCTGGCTTATTCAGGTTGCTGGAAGAATTCAATTCCTTGCAATTGTAGAATTGAGATCCTTGCTTTCTTGCTGGCTGTTGGCTAGGGGGATGTTTTTATTTTTTAGAGGCTAAACAGGTTCTAGACAAATGGCCTTCTTACAAAGTCGCAGCTCGCCTCTTGAAAGCCAGCAGGAAAGTGTGACCCTAATCTCCTAAAATGGAGTCATATAATAGAACAGGAGCAACTATCCCATCATCTCTGTCTTGCTATGTAACCTTGTCAAGGGGTGCTGTCCTATCATGTCTGCAGTTCTTGACACACTCAAAGGGAGGGGCAGATACACTGGTGGACTAGGATCTTGGCGGACATTTAAGAAATCTGCCTACCGTGAGATTTTGTTTGAAAACTCCC
This sequence comes from Delphinus delphis, assembly GCF_949987515.2. Classification (NCBI taxonomy): domain Eukaryota; kingdom Metazoa; phylum Chordata; class Mammalia; order Artiodactyla; family Delphinidae; genus Delphinus; species Delphinus delphis. The sequence continues at coordinate 6,637,434 of NC_082691.1, forward strand.
ATTCTCTATGGAAATTTAGAGACTCTATTTTCCAGTTCTTTCACATGTTTATTCATTCCTTTAGTAAAGACTTAAGGTTGTCTCTTATGCTGCAGTGCAATTCCGACCCTAACTACCAAGAGACGCATAGGGCAAAATTTGGGAGGGTATCAAACTCAGACCTTTTGAATCTTGTCCCCATAGGGACACTCTGATGGGGGTCCCCATCAGAACACTCACTCTTCTGGTACATGGATGTGTTCATCAACCAGTAAGCTCACACAAGCATCAATGTTTTTAAGTGGGGCTTCATTTTGCAGGCATGACCTAGTGAAACATTAGCCATGTGCTTGAATCCAATCTTTATCCCCTCCTTTCCCAAGACGTTGGGCCAATGTCATGTGACTCAAAGCCCCAGTTCTCTAATCACAGGATTAGTCTTTATGGCATGAGAAGTTTCCATCTTTGAGTCATCTCCTTAGCATAAACTCAGGTATTTTCCAAGGATTTTCGATACATAACAAAGACACTCTTACAGCTTGAGAAAGTGGAGATTTTGGTGGAATATAGAGATGATCGGAACTCTGTAGACCTTCTTTAACAGATGTAGAAACCAAAGCCCAGTGGGGCCAAGCTACCAGCCTGATATCACATAGTGACAGGGTAATGACATAAATTTGTTATCTAACCCAGGGCATTTCTGAGAGTGAAAGGGGCTCTAGTAATAATTATGTTGGGACAACAGGTGTGGTGTCCTATGGTGTAAGAACAAACTCCCAATTCTTTTTCCTTTTATGGGTTGGGGGAGGAGGAGGAACATGCAACAGCGTAATTGAGATATAATTCACATACAATACAATTTACCCATTTATAGTGTAAAATTCTATGATTTTTAGTCAGTTCACAGAATCATCACAATCAGTTTTAGAACATTTTCATCACTCCTAGAAGAAACCTTGTAACCTTAGCAAGTATTCTCCTACTTTCTTTCCAATTTCTCTAGTCCCAGGCAACCACGATTCTTCTTTCTATATAGATTGACCTATTCTGGACATTTCATGTATAGGAAATTATACAATACGTGGCCTTTTGTGACTAGCTTTTTTTCACTTACCATAGTGTTTTCTAGGGTCATCCATATTGAACATGTATCAGTACTTCAGTTTTTGGTTTTTTTTTATAGCTTAATAATGTTTCATTCTATGGATGTACCACCTTTGTTTATCCGTTCATCATTTGCTGGATATATGAGTTGTTTCTACTTTGGGGTATAGTGAAAGATCCTGCTATGAACATATTTGTGCACAGTTTGGTGTACACCTATGTTTGCTGTTAGGAATATACATATGAGTGGAATTGCTGGGTTCTATAGTAACTCTATGTTTAACTTTTGGGGGAAATTTAAATGTTCAGAATCTCCCTCCAAGAGTTCCCTGGGAAATATCAGATCACTTTTTTTTCTTTTCTTTTCTTTTCTCTTATTATTTTTTATACAACAGCCTCTGGTGTGCCATTAACTGATCTAGGCTCTAAGACTATTATGGTAAACATGGTACACAGTGTTTTTTCCCTCACAAGGTAACATCTGATTAGAGAATAACAAGAATTAAACAAGTCCTTTAAAAAGAAGTGTTATGAATGGAATAAAGAAAAAGATAAGCTATGAAAACACATATTAGGGAAACCTTAACTCTTCAAGAGGACAGAGAAAGCTATCCTCGAGAAGTGAGATATAAACTAAGGTTAAAGAATAATAGAGTAATAAAGAACAAGGTCAAATGGGAGTGTTTCAGTAAATAAATCACCATGTATAAAGCTTGCATGCAAGATAAAGCATAGAGCAAAAGAGAAAATGAAACAGCAGCACCTATTAAATGCACAGTTTGAAGGTCAGAGTTGTTAGATGTAGCTTGGATAGTTAAGAAGGCAAAAAAACAGAAAAACACCATGGAGAATTTTATGAGACAATGAAGGAATTAATAATTTAACACAGAAAATAGCATCTCACTGAAGGATTTTCAGTGTTAGCCTGATCACCAATGTGGTCTTTGAAACCTCCTCTAGCTCCCAAGAGGAAACGGGGGTGAGGAGGAGAATACATGAAGTTCATGAGCCTGTTCTAGCCCTGGTGAGAAATGGCGTGGGCTGTTCTGTCTGTGGTTCTGGCAGCACGGGTAAAAAGAGGTGACTATACCAGAAAGGTATGTAAAAATAAATCTAATAGACAGTCATGATACGTAAAATTAAAGATATGGAAGGAGAGGGAGGAAACCAGTATGACTCCCCTTTTCTGGTCTAAGAGCTAGGAGTGGATGGGGGACTATTGCAGGAGACATTTAAGGACACAGAATATGAACTCAAGTTGGAAATGCTGAGTTGGGGTATTTTCTGAGTACCCATGTAACAATATTGGTAGAAACCTTGTTAAATCACAGGAGAAAAATGAGCAACATGAGATTGGGGTGAATCATCAGCATATACATGACTATGAAAGTCTCTGGAATTGAACTCATAAAGAAAGAATGAAAGAAGTGAATCTAAGAAAGAGTCCTAAAATATGCTAAAATAGAAGAGCAAAAAGAAGGAAAGCCCTCAAAGTTGATTCGGAAACAGTACCCAGAGAGGTAGGAGGAAACTCAGAGAGTGTGGTATCATGAAAGTGTTTAAGGATGTTTAAACCAAATATTTAGGTAAGATTAACTGAATCTATGAGATTGATTTGTTTGACTTGTGGACTCTATGCTGATACATTTAACTGAAAATTATTATTCTTGTCCTGGGGTAGGAAAATTGATGATAATAAAGGAGTATAAAAATCAATGGTCTAGGGGCTTCCCTGGTGACACAGTGGTTGGGAGTCCACCTGCCAGTGCGGGGGACACAGGTTCGAGCTCTGGTCGGGGAAGATCCCACAAGCCGCGGAGCAACTAGGCCCATGCACCACAACTACTGAGCCTGTGCTCTGGAGTCCGTGAGCCACAACTACTGAAGTCTGTGTGCCACAGCTTCTGAAGCCCACGCACCTAGAGCCTGTGCTCCACAGCAAGAGAGGCCACCGCAATAAGAAGCCCGTGTACAACAACCAAGAGTAGCCCCCACTCTCAGCAACCAGAGAAAACTCGCGTGCAGCAGCAAAGACCCAATGTAGCCAAAAATTAAATAAATGAATAAATAAAAAAAATCAATGGTCTATTTTTGTTATTTGTTAATGAGAATGAAAAAGAGGCCAACGAGACAGATAATACATGGAGAAAGAATAGAAAACAAGAAAGGAAGGATGTTACTCCAACAAAGCTATTACTTATTGACTACATGGCTATATGACACCTACAGTTCATCTCTTCTTAATGATGTTTCAAACTGTGATAAATAATGGGAGGATTTTTGAACCAGAGGTTGATACATGCACTAAAGAGCTATATGCATCTACTAATATCTGAAGAAAGCAAAGGGAAAATGATTTTCACATATAAAGTGAATAGAAGTGGGCTTAACTTGAGATAAACCTTGTCTGTGTTGAGGGGCAGAACATAGCTAATTGCATGATGACCAGACTGTAGCCATGACATAAGTTGTTTCATCGTGAGCAGTACTAAATCTATGGCTAGCACAATTCCAAGAACTGGCCTCAAGAGGATGGAATTAACACTATTGCTCATAATAATCTACATCTTTGTGGGTATCAAATAATTGTAGCTTGTTCTGCCTGTTTATGCAAACAGCCAACTACAACTATCAGCAAAGAGAAGCTACAAGTCAATATATTCCACCCTAAGAATACAGCACCCTATGTCAGCATGAATATACAGAAGACGGACCTTCGCCCATAATCCATAGAAATGGAATGATGCCCTGATAAGTGGGGATTTGTAAGCAGCTCTTGGCAGGAAAGAGCTCTCTGCAGGAGGCCCCTTTTGTCTTGTTACTAACCTTAAGCCAGGTGCCCCCATGCTCTATTCATCCCAGGCCCTACCCCTAGCACACCTTTCAGATCTTTTGATCACACAATACCTTGCCTAATCTGTTGGTTCTTTCTGTAGATCAAAGTAGAAATGAAGAATACGTAACAGATAGCCAGATCTCTTCGCTAGCTCTCCCTTCAATAATTTTGTGAACAAAGTGTGTGAACACGATAGCATTTAAATAAAGATACAAAAAGTCGACCATCCTGCACACATTGGGGAATGACAATGACTCTGACCCCCCATCTCAATGATTAACTGAGATTACTTCCCTTTTTCTCTTTAAAAACTTTCATGTCTGAGCAGAATCTTGGGAGGTGATTTTTTGGGGGACACTGAGTCTACCATCCCCCACACACAGATTGCTGGCATTCTGATTGAAAGCAACTTTCTGTTCTGCCTAGTTTGCCCCTCTCAAATATTGAGTTTTGAGTGGTGAGCAGCCGGACCTGATTTGGTAACAGAATTATTATGTGCTTTTCCTCTTGCTCTCAGCTCTGTTTGCATTCATGTTTTAGCACCAGATAAAATGGATCTTTGTTAGTTATAGTATAATACACATACAGGTGTATTAACATCAAATGTGGGATAAAAACACAAATAATTGGATTTAGGAGAAAGAATCCAAGGGGTAAGAATAGTAGAGAATCTCAGAAGACCACTACCCACTTAATATACAGAAGAAATGGATTCACAGTGCAAGAGATGTATCCAATGCCAAGGGCATGATATGGCCCTAAAGTACAAAATTTCTTTTAACTGATCTAGCTGCTTCTGAGGAAAAAAAAAAAGTATGTACTTGTACTATATAGAAAATGGGTCATTATTTGCTACAGAGTCCTCAGTAAGCAATAATGATTTCTTTTTTCTTAATTCATTGTATTGAAGTATAATTGATTTACAATGTTGTGTTAACTTCAGCTGTACAGCAAAGTGATTCAGTTATAAGTATATATACATTCTTTTTCATATTCTTCTCCATTATGGTTTATCACAGGATATTTAATATAGTTTCCTGTGCTATACAGTAAGACTTTGTGGTTTATCCATTCTATGTATAATATCAATAGTTTGCATCTGCTAATCCCAAACTCCCAATCCATCACTCCCTGACCTCCCTTTCCCCTTGGCAACCACAAGTCTGTCCTCTATGTCTGTGAGTCTGTTTCTGTTTCATAGATAAGTTCATTTGTGTCATATTTTAGATTCCACATATAAGTGATATCATATGATATTTCCCCTTCTCTTTCTGACTTACTTAATTTAGTATGATAATCTCTAGGTCCACTGGAGTAGCTGGTGGGATTTTTCTTAGACCTTGGTTGTTAACATCTCTGGTCTACAGTTGCTATTCTCAGTCTTCATCCCAGGTAAATGTTCTCCATACAATCTGCCTCTCCACCTGAGGTCTGTGTCTCTCTTGCCTGTGACTAGATTTTAATCTTGCCAAACAAAGCATGAAACCTGTCTCACCACATCTGCACCTAACTCTTGACTTGTCCCCTAGTTTTCTAGACCACAGCCGACATACATTAACACAGGGTCATATCTGCCCCACTTCTAGACTTGTGTCTCAAAGCCAGGAATTGAGTTGCAAGAAGTCTCTGGAAGGTGTAAAATTTGTTTTTATCTCTCTTGGAAAATATAAAGGTTGAGGCTGAGAAAAGGATCTGCTTGTTAATCATGTAATCACAGTTAACACAGATATCCACGACTGAAACAGCTGTGCAAATTGTTAGAGCCACGTGCCATTAAATCCCATAGAGCATCTGTGCTCCTCTGTGCCACATACAGTGCATTTGTCATTTCTAATCTCACAACAATGCACAAAGAGAGGGATTATTAATCTCTTCCAACAGAAAAAGAAATTGATGGTGGTAGAGGTTTAGTACCTTCTCAAACTGAAGTGTGCTTGGATACCACTACTCCATGGCTCTCTTAGCCATTTAAGCAACTATGTTCACATGATTAATATCCTATGACAATTGGATAAACTAATAATGTTTTAACTAATATAAAGAAAACAGAAATGATATATTCTTTCAAAATGATATTAGAGTTTATACTCTGTAACCTCCTATCGTGTTAGATTGCCCCAAAGAGAGTATATATAGGAAAGTAAACCTCCACAATGACTATTACCACTGGAAGAAAATCAGTAGCTGTGGTGTATGACCCCGTACTGAATGCCACAAGCCCATAGTCTTTTTCTTGCCATGTTTTATTTCTTAATAATTTGTAAAAATAATTTTCTTAGTCATTCTGTGCTTATATAATAAATATGCCTGGTGAAAGCAATTTGGCTATATGAACTTTCTTAAGGATATTATTAATCTCAATCATAAACTTTATTGGGTGTCATAATAATGTGTCTGACAACTCATTCTTATTGCTTCCCAGGTATTTTAATGAAAAAGCAGAAATGACAAATGATAATAGACAAAGAATTGAAGTTAAATGTGCCATAAATTGTTACCAACATTGGGATTTTCCTCATAATTTAAAGAAAAACAATAATAAATATGATATATATGAAGATCTTATTCTTGCTCAATATCTTTGCTTTAGAATGTATTAATTTGAAAAATAAACCTCTAAATATACTCATAAATTATTCTGCCTTAAAAAGTGTCCTTGATCCAGTATGCCCTTTATAAATGATTCAGTATAGTGTTGATTACCTTAAAGGCAGCTGGAAAGATGAGGAGGTTCTCTTATCTCCATGGGACAGGATTTATAGCTCTGATGTCCTGAAACTGGCAGAGTGGCTTTCTTGAGGGATATAACAAATAAGATAGTGTCACTGGCATTTTTCCATGAGATGCATACAATTATAAAGTTATCCATCTCAAGATCCAGATTTTTGAGTTTTATGACCAGTACAAAAAATGGAGAGTTTAAGGAAATACTGTACAGCTAATGTCTCATTTATTCTAGACAAGTCTCATTACTCTTAGTTTTTCCATTGATCTGATCAAAGGTACAAAACAACATTGTACTTTCATCAAATCCCTATTTACATGGCAAGCACCTTGGTAACTCCAGTGGCTTGTGTTCACCAAAGGAATTTCCTTGGACATTTTTTTGACCATCTGTGTGTAATATTCTAATTACATTATTTTATTTTTATTATATTTAAAGCTGCTTAATAGCTTATAGCTAACATTTGGAATGCATCTACATTTAACTTCAGCCAATTTGAAACACTAATAGAGATAGGAATTGAAATTTTCTGGAATATGTTCAAATCATGTAATTATCTTAGATTGGTCAAACAATTTTATTTATTTATTTATTTATTTACTTATTTATTTATTTATGTTTATTTATAAAAATTGAAGTATAGTTGATTTACAATATTATATTCATTTCAGGTGTACAATACAGTGCTTAAAAATTTTTATAGATTATCCTCCATTTAAAGTTATTATGAAATGATGCTTATATTCCTTGTGCTGTACAATATATTCTTGTAGGTTATCTATTTTATGCATAGTAGTTTGTATCACTAAATATCATACCCCTATCTTGCCCCTCCCTCTTTCCCTATCCCCCCGGTATTTATTGTTTGCTATATCTGTGAGATTGTTTCTGTTTATTTTGTATGCTCATTTGTTTTATTTTTAGATTTCACATATAAGTAATAACATAAAGTATTCATCTTTCTCTGTCTGACATATTTCACTAATCATAATACTCTCTAGGTCCATCCATGTTGTTGCAAATGGCAGAATTTCATTATTTTTGTGGCTGAGTAATATATATATACATATATATATGTATAAAATACAGAAGATATGGTATATATATATATATATATATCTTCTTTATCTATTCATCAGCTGATGGACATGTAGGTTGCTTCCATATTTTGGCTATTGTAAATAATGCTGCAATGAACATTGGGGTGCATGTAACTTTTCAAAGTAGTGTTTTTGTTTTCTTCAACTATATACTCAGGAGTGGAATTACTGGATCATATTATAGTTCTATTTTTAGTTTTTTGAAGAACCTCCATGCTGTTTTCCATTGTGGCTGCACCAACTTATATTCGCACCAACAGTGCACAGTGTTCTGTTTTCTCCACATCCTTGCCAACATTTGAAAACATTTAAGCATATTTTATTATCTACATTTTCTACGCTTTGCTATATGTAACCAAAGCAATAGTATATACTGCCTTCTATGAGGATGGGGGAAATCATTCTTATTTTACATTTTAAATGATTTCTGTTGAGCTTATGTGACTTTTTGTTTATTTATTTCTTAACTCATAGTTGATAATTCAGGCCATCTTTTATTATTTTTTATACTTTCAATGAAAGTTCTGGTACATTTCATGAAAGAAAAAAGCACTTCAATTTTGGTCAACACAGAATAGAAGAAAATGAGCAAGAGAAGTTTGTTGATCATTAAAATAATGATGACCATTTTATTTGACCATTTGAAATGATAAAATAAATATTATCAAAAGAAAAATACATCCTGAAGAAGATCAGTTTTCCAGAGACGGTGTAATGTTATAGAACTAAATAATATCTATAAATATTTTCATTTCTAATTGTGATTGAATGCACCTTGGACACAATTCAATCATTAAAACTACATACTATTAAAGTAATTTCTGAAAAATTATTTTCCCTCTACTATATTTTTACCTAAAGAATAATGCTTATGATATTTTTGTATTTCCAAACCTAAAAACTACTTATCATAATTCAGAACTCAAGAAATGTTTGTGAAATAATTATTTATTATAAAAATCAAGTGGAGTAATGTTAAGGATTGGTTCAAGAAAATCTGCTATTTTCAGGGTATTTGTACTTATTTATTTGTCTCCCTCCCTTCCTCCTTCCTTTTCTCTCTCTCTCCCTCTTACTTTCTTTTTTTCTTTCTCTCTCTCCCCTTCTTTCTTTCTTTCTTTCTTTCTTTCTTTTCTTTCTTTCTTTCTTTCTTTCTTTCTTTCTTTCTTTCTTTCTTTCTTTCTTTCTTCTTTCTTTCTTTCTTCCTCTTTCTTTCTTTCTCTCTTTCTTCTTTCTTTCTTTCATTCTTTCTTTCTTTCCTTCTTTCCTTTCTTCATCCTATTTACTTTAGTAATAATCACGCTGTATCTATGCTCCAACTTATAAACTATTACTTTGAAGAAGACATACATATCAACTTGCATATTTCTACCCTACTCCATCCCACAATTTTTTCTTATGTTGGAAAATAAGAGAACCAAAGAGAACCAAAATCATAACTAATATTTATTATTATATATAATACATATAATATTAAACACACACACTTACATATTTACAAATCGTATTGCAGGAATTGAGAGGAGGGAATCTTCACCAGCCAGAGACTGGGAACCAGCACCTACCATTTCCTCCTACATATAAATGGCAGGTTTTCTTGTATACCTGTCAAATCTACCTGTACAGTTTGTTCTCGGGTTAACAGTGAGGTGGGCCCTTGTGATACTACAAGGTGAAGATGAGACCCAATGATTCAGCAAGGGAAAGGAAAGTGGATATTGCCATTAGTTAGAAAACTTCACAAAGGCCATTGGGGAGGTTTAATGAAGACATATATTTACAAAAAGTTCCAATATCTGTCTAGTAAAACTTTTAGGATCTGCAAAAGGATTACTGAATTTTCCTAGGAATTTGAAATATAGAATATCTTTACAGGGATATACAGTAAGTGTACAGGAAGGTAAAAAATAAGAATGTCTTAGATGGTTCAAATATTTCAATTTTAAGATTATGTGACATCATTTTTTTAAAAATTTTGTGCTGAGAGGCTAATTTCCTTATCAACTTCTATAGCAAATAAATAGTATCGACAATTTTGCATTTTATTCATTTGAGTGATATATATATATGTATATTCATATATATGTGTGTGTGTGTTGTTATTTTGAGCAGTTCTGTTATAAATATTCTATTATTATCTGTTACAAATGTGCAATAATATTTCTTAAATATTCAAGTAGGAATGGCATGTTGTTTTACATTGTCTCTGAATTTCAATTTTACTAGATAATGGCAAAAAATTTATGTATAAATTTATGTATAAATTCCACACTCTATCTCATACATAGTTTTAATAAACATTTTTATTTTTGCATTTTAATGAGGGCAAAGAGAATTACATTATGTGTTTATTTTCTTTGATTTCATTAAAAGAATGTTTTTATTTTTTTAATAAAAATATATAATTATATATATTTAAGGTCTACTGCATGATGTTCTGATATACATATACATGATGAAGTGATTGGTATAGTCAACCTAATTAACGCATACTTCTCCTCATATAATTAACTTTTTTTTCCCTTTGTGTGACCTGAGGTTCATTTCCTTAGTAAATTTCCAGTATTATAATATAGCATTATTAACTATAGTCACCATGCTGTACTATGATCTCTAGAACTTATCCATCCTACATGATTGCAGCTTTGTACCCGTGGACCAACATCTGATTTCACTTACCTCCTCATTCCTGGTAACCTCCCTTCTACTCTCTGCTTCTATGCATTCTACTCTTTTAGTTCCACATATAAATGAAATCATGCAGTATGTTTCTTTCTGCATCTGACTTATTTCGCTTAGTATAGTGTCCTCTAGGTCCTTCTATGTTGATAGAAATTGCAGGATTTCCTTTTAAGGCTGAATAACAATCTATGATGTCATACACATATAGCACAATTTTTTATTCACACAACCATCAGTGGACACTTAGGTTGCTTCCTTGTCTTGGTTATTGTGAATAACACTGCACTGAATAATCAAGTTATTGATTTCATTTCCTTTGTCTATATATGCTCAGAAGAGGAATTGCTGGATCATATGGTAGTTTTAATTTTCAAAGGCTTTCCTTGTAAACTGCTGTACCAATTTATAATCTCACCAACAGTGTACAAGTGTTCCCTTTTCTCCACACCCTCACCAACACTTTGTATCTTTTGTCTTGCTAATAATAGACATCCTAACAGATGTGAGGTGATATTTCATTTTGATTTTGATTTGCATTTACCTGATGGTTAGTGATGTTGAGAACCTTTTTATATACCTGTTGGTCAGCTGTATGTCTTCTTTGAAAAAATGTCTATTCAGGTCCTTTTCCCATTTTTTAATTGGGTTATTTGATTTTTTTTTTCTGTTGAGTTGTACAGGTTACTTATGTATTTTAGATATTAACCTTCCTTCAGATATAGGGTTTGCAAATATTGTCTCCTAGTTCATATGTTGCCTGTCTTCTTTCCATTTATTTTGTTGTGCAGATGATTTCAGTTTGATTTAATCCCACTTGTTTATATTTGCTTCAGTTGACTGTAATATTAGGGTCAAGTCTAAAAAAATCATTGTTAAGACCGATATCAAGGAGCTTTTCTTTTATATTTGTCCTCTAACAGATTTACGGTTTCAGATCTTTAGTATACTTCATGTATAGTGTAAGATAAGGATCCTATTTTATGTTTTTCATGTGGATATCCACTTTTCCAAGCACCATTTTTTGAAGAGATTATCCTTTTCTCACTATGTATTTTTGGACCCCTTGTCAAATATTAGTGAACTGTACACGCTTAAGTTTATTCCAGGCTCTCTATTCTGTTCCATTGGTCTGTATATCTGTGTTTATGCCAATACCATAGTGTTTTGATTACTAAGACTCTGTAATATAATTTTATATGAGGAGGTGTTATGTCTCCAGATTTGTTCTTATTTATCAAGATTGCTTTGCCTATTTGGATTCTTTTCTGGTTCCATATGAATTTTAGATTTTTTTTCTGTTTCTGTGAAAAATACCTTTGGAATTTTGGTAGAGATTGCATTGAATCTTTAGATAGCCTTGGGTAGTATGGATATTTTAACAATATTAATTCTTCAAATTTATGAATGTAGACCATCTTTCTATTTACTTCGTGTTCTTCAATTTCTTTTATCTGTGTTTCATAGTTTCAGTGTAGAGATCTTTCATCTTGGTTAAATTTATTCATAAGTATTTCATTCTACTTGATACTATTTTAAATAAAATTGTTTTCTTGATTTCCTTTTCAGATACATTATTTTTGGTGTAAAGAATTGCTACTCATTTATGTATAATGATTTTTAATTTTGTATCCTGAAGCTTTACAAAATTTTTTATTAGTTCTAACAGTTTTTTATTGGAATCTTTAGGATTTTCTATGTATAATATCATGGCATCTGGAAACAGAGGCAAATTTACTTCTTCCTTTCTGATTTGGATGCTTTCTCTGGCCTACTTGCTCTGGCTAAGACTTCTGGTACTATGTTGAATTAAGGTGTTAGGAGTGGTCATCCTTGTCTTGTTCCTAACCTTAGAGGAAAAGCTTTTAATTTTTCTCCACTGATTATGGTTTTAGATGTGGGCTTTTTATAAATGGTCTTTAGCCTGTTGAGGTAAGTTCTCTCTTTACCTATTTTTTAAGAAAAATATTTTTTTAATTGCCTTATGTGTGCATTGATAATAAGTGTTTATGCTTTAGGTAAAATAATAAATATTTGAGCTGATAATTTTAATAGATAGATTTCACCTAAATGAGCAAGAAGATATGATATCTACTATCTAGCAGTAAAGGCAAAGAATAGACTTAGATTTGAGCAAAAACTTTAGATTTGCTCTTCTTACACCTCCCGCCCACCCTCCCTATCCCACCTTTTTAAAGATCCAATCTCTAAATACAGTCACATATGGAGATACTGTTGATTAGGACTCCAACATATAAATTTGGGGGGGGGGGCGGGGCACAGTTCAACCTGTAACAGACACCAGAGTCCTTTAACTATCACAGTGGATAAAAATGTAATATCAAAAAGGAAAATAAAGTTTTGTTTTAAGAAAATTTCAGTCAAGGATGCCTTCTGGATAAACCGTAGTGCAACATATTGTATCTAACATGATCTTTAAATAAAATAGGAGCCATATTACAAGTAAAAATGTGAGGGATATATTCAGATATGCTGTTCAACACACACACACACACACACACACACACACACAAAAGGCAATTTTAATTAAATTGAATCAATACACAAAATGGCACAGAAAAAAGCATCTGCAAAGTTTAGTGCATATGTACTGAAGACTAAAGAAGCTTTCTCCTTTCCCCTAAGACATTATCTTAATAACATTTATCCAATGTATTTTCAGTTTCAATTCCAGATTTCTAAAGGAAATCAATTTGTGGATGTCAGACTATATGCTTAGAAAAATAAATAAAACTTATTATAGATAAAATGGTATACTACAATTACTTTTTTTTTTTTTTTTTTTTTTTTTGCGTCTGTGGGCCTCTCACTGTTGTGGCCTCTCCCGTTGCAGAGCACAGGCTCCGGACGCGCAGGCTCAGCGGCCATGGCTCACGGGCCCAGCCGCTCCGCGGCATGTGGGATCCTCCCGGACCGGGGCACGAACCTGTGTCCCCTGCATCGGCAGGCAGACTCCCAACCACTGCGCCACCAGGGAAGCCCCTTATTTTTGTTTTTTAACAAGAATTAATACATATAATTAATATTCAAAGTTGCCTGATCCTTCTGGGTGATATTCTAAAGAAGTAGATAATTTTAATCTTATGTTACATTGGTTAAATGTGTATCAGCTGGATATTCCAGTAACAATTACTTAATATATATTTTGATAGAATAATATCAATTAAAAATATACATTCTCCTATTTATTCCTCCTCTTGAGAGAAATACAATTTTCCATCAAACACATATGCATATGATGATTTACCCTGGATATCTTTTATAAATGCCATAGCACAGTCAGTCTGTGTGTATGTATGTAGATAGAAAGATAGATAGATAGAGGTAGAGATATATAGATATATGGATAATGTATATCTAAAATACAGTCTGTAAGCTGTTTTGAGATACAGAATTGAAGTAAGCATTCTAATAGTTATTATTCTCTGATAATATAGAATTCAGCAATAACTTCTAACTAATATAAAACAGATATTTTAGATTTATGGTTTGAATATTTTCTTAAATTCATCATTTACACTTTCAACTACTGATAATTATTTAAGAACAAAGAAGAAAAACAACATACCTCTATTTTTAGAATATAAGAGAACTTGAAATTCCTTACACATGAAATAAAGTTACAGATGGACACAGGTGAGAGAGGTTATGTAGGAAGGACCCGAGAGGACACACATTTCACAGAGAGAGAAATAAGTGGTGAGAGTACCAAGTGGTGAAGAAACCAGCATAAATACACTCCCTAAAATTGAAAGGCCAACTCAAGGTGAAAACCCTGCATCTGTTTGCAACAGGATGTTCAAAAGTACATGGAATGAAAAATAAATAATAATAAAAGTCTATCTATAGCCTTGTAGCAGACTGGCACCAGAAATCATTTATTTATTTATTTTACCTCTGAGGAGAGAACAGTAACATTTTGTAGAAAGCAAAATAAGAAATGAGAGTAGTTTGCTTTGTGAAAATTCTACAACCTGCAATACTAGTCTGGATTTCTCCTTATCCTCCAGCAAGATTGCCTCCAAAGAGTTGGACCCAGAAAATAATCCCTTTGCTTTAAAAATAATTTTTTAAAAGTTACAAAAAGAGCACCCATATAACAATATCACAAAAGGAAGTGGGGGACAAAGTACAGGAAAACTCATCAACAGAACACAGTAAAGAAAAATTAGATGAAAATTAAAACATTGAGTCTCAAGTTTAATAATGATGCATCAATCACAACTATGAATAAAACAACAAATCAGATATAGAATCAATTTGTAAAAAACACCAAAAAATATACATGTATATACGCAGTAGAAGCCAGTAGAACTGAGAAAAAAATTGGAAAATTGAGCACTTAAATTATAGCTAATAGGAAAAAATATATAGGAAAATAATCACTACAACGTTCTGAATAAAGATGCTAAGATGGACCTGAGGAAAGCATTAAGAGAAAACAAAGAATTTAAAGTAATTATAAAAAAAAAAAAAGACAAGTAAATTAAGGACAACATATACATTTTGGAGAGTGTAATAGAGAAAAACAAATTTAAAAAATGGAACAACTATTTAATTAGATAACTCATGATATTTTCAAATTAAAGACATAAATCTACATATTAAAAGATACATCATATGTTGGGAGAAATTGTCACAGGTTAATCAGTATTGAGATTCTTATGTAAAATTGAAATATAACAATGCATACAGAAAGTTTTCTAAGACATAAACATACAGATCAATGAATTATCACATTGTGAGCAACTTGTGGATTTTCCAGCTGGACTGAGAAACCAAACAGCCAACACTTTACACCCCTTCCCAATGATTAACTCCTTTTTGTCTCTCCAAAGTAAGCCACTTACTTTAACACTTGAGCTAGTTCTGCCTATGTTCTAGATTTATATAAATGAACTCCTAGAGTATGTATGCATTATTGTTTGGCACCCCGCCTCAACAATATGTTTGTGAGATTCACACTTATTGTTATAAGAGGTTCAAAGTTACTTATTTTTATAGCTGTGCATTATTCCTATCAATAACTCTACAGTAATGTATTTATTCATTCTTATTGTTGGTAGCCAATCAGATATTTTCATTACATGTTACTATATATACTGCAGCCGTGAACATCCTTGTACATAGCTCCTGTTGTACAGATGCATGGGTTTCTTCAATGATTTAACTAGGAATGGAATTGCTGGCGCACGTGATATGCATATATTCAAAGATACATCCAACTCTTTAGATTCACTCAGTTTTCCAAAGTGTTTGTTGGCTGGTTGGTTTGTTTACCAGTTAAACTCCTTCCAACATAATATGAGAGTTCCATTTATTCATGATTGTGTCAATATATGGATTTTCAATACTGTTAATATTTAGTAACAACAAATTTTAATCATTCTTATTAAACTTATTGTTTTTTTTGAATTGTATTTTCCTGATTAATGAGATTGGCCACCTTGTCATATTTTTTTTCATCATTTGGACATGTTCTTATTTGAAGCATCAGATCAAGTGTCCAGCTTATTTTTTTTGCATTGAGTTGTCTGTTTCTTCTTGATTTAAGGCTATAATATATTCTACATAGAAGCCTTTTGTCTTCTCCCATTCTATAACTCACGTTTTCTCTCGTTATGAGTTTTTAATGATCAGAAGATCTTAATTTTGGCTTATGTTTATTTGTCTATCTTTTACTTTAACATTAGCATGCTTGTAATTAATGAATCTTTCCCTACATCAAACAAAATAGTTATCATTTGATATCTTAACATGATATAATTTAATACTCAACCCAAACATCATCATTAAGTATAATGGAATAATAGTTGATGTTTGTGCACTACAGTGAAGATCACTAAAAATATCACACATCATCTTATTATCAAACATTGTTCTAGGGGTATTTCACAAACAATTAGACAAAATAATAAAATTACGATACACAAATTGGAAAAGAGGAAGTAAATGTATTACTATTTACACATGAAGTGGTGGTTTACCAAGAAAAGCTAAGAGAAAAAAAAAACCTGAAAATCCATTTCAAACAATTAATGAATAGATGAGATAATTATGCATAAAATTAATAAAAATCAATGCCATTCATATATGCAACCAACACATAGTTAAAATATTTAGTGAAATAAATATATTTTATATGATTCCCCCAGAAAAAACACCAACAAATAAACTTAAGAAGCTAAGTAAAGTTCAAAAATCTCAAGAATACTTTAAAGAAAGCCATTGTAGTACTTGTACATTAACACAGATCAATAGAAACAAAATAGAAAGACCATAAACAGGCAAAAATAAATATAAACTGCTGGAGTACAGTAAAGTTAGCATGAATCAGGGAAAAAATTAATTTCCTTTAATATAAATATTTTTGAATAATCAAAAATCTTTTGAAACACAAGAAACTTTAATGCAAATCTCCTGTGTTAAAGAAAATTTTAATAAAGCAATTATATTAAATAATAAAAAATAAAAGCATAAAATACTAATTATAACCGGATTGAATCAGAGTTTTATAATTATGACCCAAATCAATAATTTATAAAATAAAATTTTGATTAATTTCCATTAGAGTAATAAATCTGCAAGAAAAATGTATCATAAACCAAACAGAAAAAAAAACTAGTTAAGAAAAAATATTGATAACCTAATATAGAAAAAAGTATAGCTTCTATAATACATAAGGTGCTCATGCAAATTAATTTGAAAAATAACAAATAGAAAAATGGGCAAATATATGAAGAGCAAGGGAAATTAGCATGATATGCCATTTTTCTCCAGTTAGGTTGACAGAGACCTTAAACAATATGCTATATTGGGATGTGCAAGGAAACATTTGTGGGATAAACAGTATTTGTAGCTGTTAGGAACATATTTTAGAACAACTTCTATGGAGAACTATGTGTTAAAATATACAAAAAATAAAATTCAGTAATTATATTTCTAAAATTATTTATCAGTAGTAATAAATCCTTCTTTCTACTGAAAAAAATTAAATTACAGTAAGATTTACTTGTCTAAGAGATACACATACACAATTGTAAATGACATATATTAAAAGTAATACATTATAGTATTGTTTATAGCACCAAAATTATAGTTTCATTTTAAATTCCTTTTAACAGGAGTACAGTAATATTAGGATATTTGGTAACTTATGCTTAAATCAAAATAAGGAATCTCATTACATATTGATATAAAAATTAGTCAAAATATTAATCATTGGGGAGAAAAGCAAAGTACTGAATATTGTATACAGTGTGCTATCACTTTTTGTAGGAAAGAGAAAAAAGATACTATCTCTATGAGTTTGTTGTTACATACACAATATAAATATATATTTGGAAGGAGAAATAAAAAATTAGTAAAAATGTTTTTGTGCAGAGGTAACTAATAACAAATAAATGTGTTTAGACCTTATATGTTTTATACTTTTGAATCATGTGATATTGTAAAGTTAACTAAAATTTTTAAGAGAACTATGTATGTCAGATTATTGAGCAAGGTTCCCTGTGCTATACAGTAGATCCTAGTTGGTTATCTATTTTAAATATAGCAGTGTGTACATGTCAATCCCAAACTGCCAATCTATCTCTCCCCCACTTTTCCCCCAGTAACCATAAATTCAATCTTTTAGTCTGTAAATCTGTTTCTGTTTTGTAAATAAGTTCATTTGTATCATATTTTTTTACATTCCACATATAAGTGATATCATATGATATTTGTCTTTGTCTCTCTGACTTACTTCACTTAATATGATAAAAATGGATTAAAGACCTAAATGTAAGACCAGATACTATAAAACTCTTAGAGGAAAACATAGACAGAACACTCTGTCATAAATCGCAGCAATATCTTTTTCAATCCATCTCCCAGAGTAATGGAAATAAAAACAAAATAAACAAATGGGACCTAATTAAACTCAAAAGCTTTTGCACAGCAAAAGAAAATGAAAAGAAACCATAAAGAAAATGAAAAGACAACCCACCGAATCAGAGAAAATATTTGCAAATGATGGAACTGACAAAGGATTAGTCTCCAAAATTTATAAAGTGCTCATGTGGCTCAGTATTATAAAAACAAACAACACAATCAAAAAATGAGCAGAAGAACTAAATAGACATTTCTCCAAACAAGACACACCGATGGCCAAGAGGCACAGGAAAAGATGCTCAGCATAACTAATTATTAGAGAAATGCAACCAAAACTACAATAAGATATCACCTCACACTGGTCAGAATAGCCATCATCAAAAAATCTACAAACAATAAATGCTGGAGAGGGTGTGGAGAAAAGGGACCCTCCTACACTGTTGGTGGGAATGTAAATTGTTACAACCACTATGGAGAACTGTATGGAGGTTCCTTAAAAAACTGAAAATAGAGCTACCATATGATCCATTAATCCCACTTCTAGGCATATTCCTGGAGAAAATCATGATTTGAAAAGATATATGCACCACAATGTTCATTGCAGCACTTTTTACAGTAGCCAAGACATGGAAGCAACCTAAATGTCCATCAACAGAGGAATGGATTGAGAAGATGTGGTACATGTATACAAAGAAATATTACTCAGCCATTAAAAAGAATGAAATAATGTCATTTGCAGCAACCTGGATGAACCTAGAGTTTATTTTTAAGAACAGTTTCCAATTCACAGCAAAATTGTGCCAGAAAGTACACAGTTACCATATATTTGTGCCCCCACACATGTATAGTTTTCCCCATCATCAACATCCCACACCATAGTGATACATTCCTTATAATTGACAAGTAATAATTAACACATAATTTTCACCCTGAGTCCAGAATTTACATTAGGGTTCGCTCATGTCATTGTAAATTCTATGGGTTTTGACAAATGTATAATGATATATATCCACCATTTTAGTATCAGCCAGAATGGTTTCACTGCCCTAAAAATCCTCTGTGGTCTTGAAAGTGTCTTTTGTAGAATAGAACTTATGTTAATGAAGTCAGGCTTATCAATTATTAATTCAATTGATTGTGCCTTTGTTGTTGTATCTAAAATGTCATTACTAAACCTAAGGTAATTTAGATTTTTCTCCTATGTTATCTTCTAGGAGTTTTATGGTTTTGCTTTTAGATTTAGGTCTGTGATCCATTTTGGATTAGTTTTGATGAAGTGTGTAAGATCTGTGTCTAGATTCATTTTTTGTGTGTGGATATCCATTTGTTGCAGTATCATTTGTTGAAAAGACTATCACTTCACCATTAAATTGTTTTTGCTCCTTTGTCAGATATCAGTTGACTCTATTTGTGTGGGTCTATTTCTAGACTCTCTGTTTCATTACATTAATCATTTGTCTATTCTTTTGCCAATACCACAGCATCCTGATTGCTGTAGATTTATCATGTCTTGAAGCCAAATAGCCTCAGTTCTTCAACTTTGTTCTTCTCTTTCAATATTGTGTCAACTCTCCTGTGTCTTTTGCCTTTCCATAGAAATTTTTAAATCAGATAGTCTATATCTACACAATAACATGTTGCAATTTGAATGGAGAGTGCTTTGAATCTATAGATCAATTTGGGAAATACTGAGATCTTGACAATATTGAGTCTTCCTATACATGAACATAGATTTTCTCTCCATTTATTTATTTTTTCTTTGATTTCTTTTAGTAGAGTTTTATAATTTTCTTCATATGGATCTTGTGTATATTTTGTTAGATTTATAGCTAGTGTTTCAATTTGGAGATGCTTAAAACAGTATTGGGTTTTTAAGTTCAAATTCCACTTGTTCATTGTTAGTATATGGAAAAGTGACTGATATTTTTATATTAGCCTTGTATCCTGCAACCTTGCTCTAATTCCTTATCAGTTATAGAATTTTTTGTCAATTCTTTTGAATTTTCCACATAAGTAATCATACCATTCATGAAGAAAAACAGTCTTATTTCTACGTTCCCAGTCTGTGTACAATTTATTTACTTTTCTTATCTTATTGCATTAGGTAGGACTTCCAGCATGATGTTGAAAGAATTAATAAGAGGGAACATTCTTGCTTTGTTCCTGAGCAAAAGGGTTTTAACTTTCCCAAAATGTTTGCTTACAGTTGATAATTTTTTAGGTCCCTAGTTAGACACAAGAACATTTTGTTTAATCCACTTTCATTTTCTGAATTATCAATAAAGGTAGACATTTCCATATATTTATATTTACAATTATATTACACATTTTTTGTGAATTGTCACTTAATTCATCTGTCCATTTTTCTAACTATTGCTATTGGACTGTTTGTGGAGTTAAAATAAAATTTTTAAAGCAAGCAAATATAAGCCCTATTGGATAATTTTAGTAAATATAAGCACTTAGTAAAAAATGAAGTATAATTTTACTGCTCAAAATAGCCACCATTTTCCTTATGATTTATGTCAGTATATATTTACAGTCTTTCATAATATTTATGTTATACATATTCGATATAATCAATTTTATATAAAAATGTGACAACATATGAAAATAACCAATTAACCAAATAGAAATTTTAATTAAAAAGAAAAATTGAATAACTGAAATTATAAAATACTTAAAACAAGTGTAACAAGAAATAATTATAGCCAAATAAATCTTCTTACAAGATGACATAAAAATACAAACTTGTATATATTTCTGCCTATACATATGGAGAAAAAATAATTTGCTCTCTCTGTGGGTCCTGATTGTGTGTTCTGAATCACTAACCAACACTGTGTTGTTAGTTACGCCCATTTTTCCTAAGATATAAATAAACATAATTAGCAGGTCATAAAAGCAGATACTCTTTACTATTTTGAGACTTTTACTCAGAAAACCAAGTGGTCTCCTATTGAACTCTGAGCTAAACACTTTTTGCCTACACAGGAAGCTGTGATAGGTTTTATTTCTTACTAAATAAAGTCAGGACCACATTTTTATCCATCTTTCACTACCAGACTCATAATACCTCATGCCCACTGTCGACTGGCCAGAAAGAAGAATATGTTATTACAGGAGCAAGATTTTGGAGCAAGATTTCAGCACTATGCATAAAGGACAATTCCTGCTTCACATACCGTTTATTTAAAAATCTCTTTTTCCCTTTCCAATCCCTAAGTGTAACATTTGAACTATGCCAGTCTTTAATTGTCTTTCTGTGCCACCAGTTAGAATCCATCAGAAAGGGCTGCTATTAACTTGGGATTCCAGAAGGAATGGAAGGCAGTAATAACCTCACTTTCCTTACACCTGCAAAGAGAAGGTATCATTCTTTGGGGTAAAATTAGTGTAGAACAACTTATTTAAAATTTTAATTCCATGAGGATACACAGGAGACATTCAATAAATGTATAACAACATAAAATGTCACATTGGGAATATTTACAAGAGCCTTTTTTGTTTGCTGCTCTAGTGTAAATAATTGTATAAAAACAAGACATCTAATAATGTCATGCTCAAAATGAATACATGAATACTACCTGTTTTATATTGTTATAAACTTAAGCAGTTATTATTATCATTATTAAGGAAAATAAGTGATGTCCTTCTCTATCAAGATGCCATTACTGCTCCTTATCTCCTGTAAACAAAGAGCAAGTTCAAAAAGGAAGAGAGAAAGGATGTTTAGCTGTCAGTATAGAGAACGAGCAAAGAGGTGCAAATTCAATAGAAAAAAGACCTTCAAACTTTCTGTTTGGTTTCAGATTCCAACAAAGGAATGATTTTTATACCTTCATGCATACACGGAGAGCAGGTAAGAAATGAAAAAGTAATTGTAAAATTATATATCATTTTAGAGTTAAAGAGATGTCAAGTAATCTTTTATTATCAGAATAGCATTATCGAGCAAAACAACCTATTGAAATTAAAGACTTTTTCGAGGATCAAGATAATTGTGCTGGTAATAGCAATGATAGCTGAGTCTTAAAAGTTTCTTGCTATAAATAAAATTCCCCAGTCTAATTTTATGGACACTAAAACACACATACACACATGCATACACACACACACACACACACACACACACACACACACACTATTAGTATGAATAGTTGTAAGGGCTCTGTCATGATTCCAAGTCTCAATATATTTTCCCCTGTCTCTCTTTATCAATCTTATTCTATCCTCAACATTTTCCTCGCTATCATCCCTGGGTGTTTTGTTTGTTTTGAAGAAAACACTTATAATAACTATTTAGTTTCCCCAAAAAATATTTTTGGTTTTTGGATGTAAAGTGTTTTACATTGATAATTTAATTTTGGAAAATTAATTTCTTTATATTTATTTTTTTTAATTTCAGCTTTACTGAGGTATAGTTGACAAATAAAATATCAATGCTTGTTATGCCTCTCAAGAAAGATTTATCTCTAGAAGTCTTTCATATTTTTTGTCAAACTTCTTTCTGATAATTTTTTCCCATCTGTGACAAAAATTATTTTTCTCTTTTATTTTAGCAAACTAACATAATAATTGTATGTTATCTTACAGGTATGTGTCATGTGAACTTTTATTTATTTTGTTGTTTATAAATTTTATTTTATTTATCCTTTTATTTTTTGCTGCATTGGGTCTTCATTGCTGTGTATGGGCTTTCTCTAGTTGTGGCGAGCAGGGGCTACTCTTTGTTGCAGTGCACAGGTTTCTCATTGCGGTGGCATCTCTTTGTTGTGGAGCATGGACTCTAGGCATGCAGGCTTCAGTAGTTGTTGCACTCAGGCTCCGTAGTTGTGGTTTGCGGGTTCTAGAGCACAGACTCAGTAGTTGTGGTGCACAGGTTTAGTTGCTCCATGACATGTGGGATCTTCCTGGACCAGGGCTCAAACCCATGTCCCCTGCATTGGCAGGCAGATTCTTAACCACTGTGCCACCAGGGAAGTCCCTATCATGTGAACTTTTAAATAGTAATTTCTTTATTTGTTGTTAATCCTATATTCTTATATCAAGATGTGAGCAAAAAACAGGTGGAATCTAGAAAAATGATATAGATGAACTTATTTGCAAAGCAGAAATAGAGACATAGCTGTAGAGAACAGACATATGGACACCAGTGGGGGAGGGGGTGGGATGAATTGGGAGATTAAGATTGACAATTATACACTACTAGGTATAAAATAGATAACTAATGAGAACGTACTGTATTGCACAATGTTCTGTGGTGACCTAAATGGGAAGGAAATCCCAAAAAGAGGGGATATATGTATACATACAGCTGATTCACTTTGCTGTACAGCAGAAACGAACACAAAATTGTAAAGCAAGTATACTCCAATAAAAATTAATTAGAAAAAGTAAAGAGGAGAAAAGACATGAACAAGAGGTTATCAATTCTGATAATGAGCACTCTGATTGGATTCATAGTAAGTGAATAACTTCCTAATGATCACAGCTGGGACAAAGCCCCTGTTGATATATTTCTGAAATATGAATTACTTAATTCACATTCACAAGGATGCCCTCCTATTGGTATTGGGTTTTCTGAGTTGATTGCATGGGGTTCATCTCGGAGGCCTCTCTGTGATCATGAATTATGAGCTTCCTAGGCTAGAATCTGTATCATTGGGATACTTCAAAGCTTCTTCTCACCAGGATGGGGGCCATATACTTCAGATTTACAGTGTCATCTTAAATCATTCAACCCTTAAGATACAAATCACTGATGGTCAGTGGAGGCCTCCTACAACTTTCTTCCAGTTATCTCCTGTCAGTCTTCTATTTTTTATAAGCAAGGCAGACTATTATTACTCATGATTTTCTTTCCTATTTATGAATTTTTCCCTTTACATTGAAAATAAGAATGTAATAAACCAGAACTTGGGCTTAAATTACAACATATACAAATGTGAGGCCATTATTTTATAATTTTTCTTTCCCTAAAATAATGTCTGGTGGCCCTTAATGCTGTTAAAAACAGTGATGAAATTCCCAAATTTTTAAAGCATGTCCCGTGAGTTTTATTTTTTATCCCACTATTTAAAAATTTTTGCTCACCCCATTTTTGCTATTTCATGTGTTGTATGGCTTGGATTATTTCTAGTATTACTTCATTTTTTTTTCTATAGCCCTGTTCCAAAAGAAATATTCCTGATACACTTTAATCCCTTATAAGATAAAATTCGATGATAAAGTTTGTCATCAGTCATCTATAACAAAAATGAAGCCCAGGTTATGTATTTTGGCAAAACAAAACCATGTTTTATGTTGAGGTTTTAGAATGTGAACTTATACCATCACCCTTTTACTTCATCTGCTTTAAATAATAAATAATTTGTTATGTTACCAGTCAGTTCTTTTTGTTGCTTCTCCTTTAATACTCAGGAGAAAAGCAGTATTTTGGAATTCAGTACAAGGAGAGAGACAGATGTGATAGTGGTATCCTCTAAGGGAAGTCCAGAAGATTGTGGTTCTTAGCTTTGAAAGTCCAAAGATGTCCTTTTGCTATGCTTGGGGAATATCAGAGTCCTCAAGGCTGCAATCCTGACTCATTAAAGTGTGCCTGAGGCTGGGGTTTCCCTCAGTCTGACAGACATGTTGATTTACAACAATCACAAAGTATCTTAGGAACTTAAATATGTAAAGTCAGAGTTATTTTCTGTAGGGAGACCTGTTTAAAAATCACTCAGAACAAGAAAATTGTGTTTTGATAATAGTTTCAAAACTAGGATAGTGATGTTAGGGTTGTTAAGGCATGAGCCATATGTCTCCTTGCATGGCCCTGCAATAAAACTTTCTCTGCTCCACCCACCCAAAACAAACAAACAAACAAAAAAGCAGGATATTTGGATGCCCCAAATATTTAATGGCCCTCAGTGTAACCATCCTTTTAATAGTAGGGGGAGGGAGCTGGGTAGTATTCCTTTCATCTTCTCTTTACAGGAATAGCTTGAAGTGGGGCTGAATGGAATTCTGAGTCTTATGTGTGTGTGTGTGTGTGTGTGTGTGTGTGTGTGTGTGTGTATTATATGTTGAATTATGACTCAATACATTTTGTTTCAAAAGGATTACTAATTTTTTTTAGGATTACTAATTTTATTCATTTATATTCTAAAGTGATTTAGTTTTAATTGAATAACAGCCACAAATAATAAAATATAGTACATTTTTAAGGCAAATCAGTGTAACACATCTTATACTACTTTTAGTACAATACACAATGTTCAGTCTACGGATGTCATTCCTTAGTGATTTTCCATCACATACGTGTTCCAATAGATTAAACAACAAAAAATGTCTTTGTTACCAGGACATGGGTCGTAGATTAGTTTGCCTGTAGGTTTTACCATAATCAGGTCTGCAGGGTTAAGAAGGAAGCTTTCATTGAAATGTTCCCCAATCAGAGGGTTATATAGGCTCAGTTGTTCCTATGACAATTTTCTATGTTAACAGAACCTACTTGAAAATTCTAACTTGGTTCCTTTAAATCTCTGGTTATATCAAGTCCTCTCCTTCCCAATGTAGATTTAGAGGATTTCATTACAAAGCTTAAATTTTTAATGCTACATCTTATCTAAAACACATTATAGACTTGAAAGCAAACACACCTACATCTGTTTTAGCATTCTCTTTCTTCTTCTTTGGCTCTCATATCCTATTCTTATCGATTCTAAATAACTATTAATTGAAATATTGTATTATGTATTAAATAATAACACTATTAAGTATAAATGGTAGTGTATGTAAATTGAATAGGTCAGTATATATTTTTATTATATTTAAAATTTCAAAATAATCATGTGTGTATACACATATGTGTGTGTATTTATATTATATTCTTGTATAAAAATGATATGGAAGAAAACGTAGGTTCTAGTACTAAGACTGGCACTCATTTGCATGTATTAGTATCTAGGATTTACTTTCTTGGTCTTTGAGATGGACATAGTTACATTGGTCTTATATTTTGTTCTCTACTTGTGAGATAATTATTGAAAATATGCTTAACAAGTATAAATTATTATTTAAGTGCAAGTAGCATAATAAAATACCAGAATATTGTTATTTCTATACCATAGATGATTCTGATGAGGTTGAAATATACTGTAAATTATACAGCTAGTTCATAGTTGAATAGCTTTCCTATGTCCTTTACCAGGAGATATTTTTAGGAACCATGGTAAAATGGTTTAAATGTTTGATTCAAATCATATGCACTATAAACATTTTGAATAGTAAGACAAAGCATATTTAAAGTCCTAAAGGAGAAAACATATTTTAACCTATGCTTTAAATATAATGCTAAGATGGTCATCTGAAGTATTTTTACTTATTTGAAGTATAAAATTACATTTATATTTGAGTTCAGTGACAATGTCTTAATGCTATAATAACTGAAATCTTAAGTATATATAAAGAAAGAGATAAAGATAGATTCATATAATCATTCTCGGGATTTGTAAGACACCAGCAGAGTCAAGAAATCTTTAAAATGTTTTATGTGAAGCTTAACCAATAATTACCCAGTAATGTTATTGTAGTGTATCCAAAATTAATCAGCAAAATCCTCATTTGATGCCCACCAATTTAGTTATAAATTCTATCCA
This sequence comes from Delphinus delphis, assembly GCF_949987515.2. Lineage (NCBI taxonomy): Eukaryota > Metazoa > Chordata > Mammalia > Artiodactyla > Delphinidae > Delphinus > Delphinus delphis. The sequence goes on from NC_082691.1 coordinate 6,664,395, forward strand.
GTAATGTGTCCTTTTGGATAAAAAGAAAAGAAAAAAATACACTTGGAAACTTTTTGAAAATGTGGCAATTCCTGATAATTTGAACAAAGAATACACTGAATTATTTTCAGCAGGAAATGACTTTTCTCATCTAATTAAAATAGTGTTTAGTTTTTGCATTGCTCACCACCTCACTCCTATGGTTAGATGTTGATGTGAGATTGAACTAAAGGTTTCCTTATTCTTCTTAAAATTTCTTCATATTGTGCCATGCTACCATGTATGTATGGATTTAAGTAAACTAAATCAAAAGAGCAAAAATCAATGCTCCTTTATACTACAAGCCTTTCTCTTTGGAAAGTGCAAACATTAATAATTGGAGAGGCAATAAAGAGTACTTATTAATGAATAAAATTTGAAGTCAGACAAGATGAGAAGTAAACCCAAACTTCCACACTTTCCATCTATGTTAAATTGCAAAAATTTATAATCTCTGTTAGTCTTCATTTCTCATACCCTCTGGGGTGAGTCTTATTTCTATTAAGTATTTTAAGGACTGCAGTATATAAGTAAATTATTTAACACATATCTGGTGTGAAGGGATGGAAAAAGATATTCCATGAAAATGGAAATCCGAAGAAAGCTAGAGTAGCAATAGTCGTATCAGAAAAAATAGACTTTAAAATAAAGACTGTTACAAGAGATAAGAAAGGACACTACATAATGATCAAGGGATCAATCTAAGAAGAAGATATAACAAATATAAATATTCATGTACCCAACATAGGAACACATCAACACATAAGGCAAATGCTAACAAATATAAAAGGGGAAATGGACAGTAGCACAATAATAGTAGGGGAGTTTAACACCCCAGTTACACCACTGGACAGATCATCCAAACAGAAAACAAATAAGGAAACACAAGCTTTAAATGACACAATAGACCAGAGAGATTTGATTGATATTTATAGGGTATTCCACCAGAAAGTGGCAGAGTACACTTTCTTCTCAAGGGCACACAGAACAGTCTCCAGGATAACTAACATTGTGGGTCACAAATCAAGCCTCAGAAAATTTAAGAAAACTGAAATTGTATCAAGAATCTTTTCTGCCCACAATGCTAGGAGATTAGAAATCAATCACAGGAAAACAAAAACTGTAAAAAATGTGAATACAAGGAGGCTAAACAGTGCACTACTAAGTAACCAAGAGATCACTGCAGAAATCAAAGAGGAAATTTAAAAAATACATAGAAACAAAATGATAATGAAAACATGATGACCCAAAACCTATGGGATGCAGTAAAAGCAGCTCTAAGAGGGAAGTTTATAGCAATTCAATCTCACCTCAAGAAACAAGAAAAATTGCAAATAAACAATTTAACCATACACCTAAAGCAATTAGAAAATGAAGAACAAAGAAAACCCAAAGTCACTAGAAGGAAAGAAATCAGAAAGATCAGAGCAGAAATAAATGAAATAGAAATGAAGAAAACAATAGCAAAGTTCAATAAAACTAAAAGTTGGTTCTTTGAGAAGATAAACAAAATTGATAAACCTTTAGCCAGACACATCCAGAAAAACAGGGAGAGGACACAAATCAATAAAATTAGAAATGAAAATGGAGAAATCACAACTGACATCACACAAATAAAAAGGATTATAAGAGACTACTACAAACAACTATATGCCACTAAAATGAACAACCTCAAAGAAATGGACAAATTCTTGGAAAGGTAAAATTTACCAAGACTGAACCAGGAAGAAGTAGAAAATATAAACAGACTTATCACAAGTAACGAGATTGAAATTGTAATTAAAAATCTTCCAACCAACAAAACTCCAGAACCAGATTGCTTCACAGGCAAATTCTATCAAACATTTAGGGAAGAGCTAACACCTATCCTTCTCAAACTCTTCCAAAAAACTGCAGATGGAGGAACACTCCCAAATTCGTTCTACAAGGCCACCATCACCCTGATACAAAAACTAGACAAATATTTCACAAAAAAAGGAAATGACACACCAATATCACTGATGAACACAGACACAAAATTCCTCAACAAAATCCTTGCAATCAGAATCAAATAACACATTAAAAAGATCATACACCATGATCAAGTTGGATTTATTCCAGTAATGAAAATATTATTCAATATATGCAAATCAATCAATGTGATACACAATATTAACAAATTAAGGAATAAAAATCGTATGATCATCTTAATAGAGGCACAAAATGCTTTTTACAAAATTCAACACCCATTTATGATAAAAACTCTTCAGAACATGGGTATAGAGGGAACCTACCTCAACATGACAAAGGCCATTTATGACAAACCCACAGCAAATATTATTCTCAATGGTGAAAAATTGAAAGCATTTCCACTAAGATCAGGAACAAGACAAGGATGTCCACTCTCACCAATCTTATTCAACATAGTTTTGGAAGTCCTAGCCATGACAGTCAGAGAAGAAAAATAAATAAAAGGAATCCAAATGGGAAAAGAAGAAGTAAAACTGTCACTGTTTGCAGATGACATGATACTATACGTAGAAAATCCTAAAGATGTTACCAGAAAAGTACTAGAACTAATCAATGAATTTGGTAAGTTTGCAGGATACAAAATTAATGCACAGAAGTCTCTTGCAATCCTATACACTAACAATGAAAAATCAGAAAGAGAAATTAAGAAAACAATCCCATTTACCATTGTAACAAAAAAAAAAATACTTAGGGATAAACCTACATAAGGACACAAAAGACCTGTACTAAGATAACTATAAAAGAAAGAAATGATGAGAGAAATCAAAGATGACATAAACAGATGGAGAAATATACCATGTTCTTGGATTGGAATAACCAATGTTGTGTAAATGATTATACTACCCAAAGCAATCTACAGATTCAATGTAATTCCTTTCAAATTACCAATGGCATTCTTCACAGAATTAAGACAAAAAGTTTTACAATTTGTATGGAAACAGAAAAGACCCCGAATAGCCAAAGCAATCTTGAGAAAGAAAAACAGAGCTGGAGGTATCAGGTTCCCTGACTTCAAACTATACTACAAAGCTATGGTAATAAAGACAGTACAGTACTGGCAAAAAAAAAAAAAAGGAAATATAGAACACTGGAGCAGGATAGAAAGCCCAGAGATAAACCCATGCACTATGGTCACCTAATTTATGACAAAGGAGGCAAGAACATACAATGGAGAAAAGACAGCCTCTTTAATAAGTGGTGCTGGGAAAACTAGACAGCTACATGTAAAAAGAATGAAATTAGAACACTACCTCACACCATACATGAAAATAAACTCAGAATGGATTAAAGACCTAAATGTAAGAGCGGACACTATAAAACTCTTAGAGGAAAACATAGGAAAACACTCTGACATAAACCACAGCAAGATCTTCTCTGACACACCACCTAAAGTAATGAAAATAAGAACAAAAATAAACAAATGGGGACTAATGAAAATCAAAACCTTTTGCACAGCAAAGGAAACCATAAATAAGACTAAAAGACAATACTCGGAATGGGAGAAAATATTTGTAAATGAAGCAATGGACAAAGGATTAATCTCCAAAATATACAAACAACTCATGGAGCTCAATATCAAAAGAACAAACAACCCAGTTAAAACATGGGCAGAAGACCTAATAGACATTTCACCAAAGAAGACATACAGATGGAGAGGCACATGAAAAGTTGTTCAACATCACTAATTATTAGAGAAGTGTAAATCAAAACTACAATAAGATATCACCTCACACTGGTCATAGTGGGCCCGTGAGCCATGGCTGCTGAGCCTGCGTGTCCGGAGCCTGTGCTCCGCAATGGGAGAGGCCACAGCAGTGAGAGGCCCGTGTACTGCACACACACACACACACACACACAAAATGAAGGTGAACTAAGGCATTGCCAGATAAACATTAATTGAGAGAATTAATTGCTACCAGCCATGCCTTGCAAGAAATGCTGAGAAGAGTTTTTCAATTTTAAATGAAAGTACAGTAGACAGCAACTAAAATTCACACAGAAAAATAAAGATCACTAGTAAGTATAACTACACAGCTAAATATAAAAGACAGTGTAAGTGTGTATTCATAATGACTTCCTTTTATCCAGTTTTAAAATCTGCATAATACAATGATGATACTGTGTTGGTGAGCTTATGATATATAAAGATGTGACTTATATGAAAATAATATCACAAAGGAGAGAGATAGGTAAGAAACTATTACACTGGAAGAAGTTTTTGTATACCTTTGAAATTAAGTTGGTAATAATTTGAACTATACTGGTTTAGTTTAATATATTAATTTTAATCCCAGGGCAACCACTAAGAAATTATGTGAAAACATATTAAAAAAAGAAGCAAAAAAGGAATTAAAGTGGCACAGTAGAAAGTATATATTTAACACAAAAGCAGGGAGTAGGAAAAGGACACAAGTCAATAAAAGATATTTTTATATAAAAATAAATAGAAAATAACAGACATAAGTCTTCCCTTATTAATTACATGAAGTGAAAATTTATTAAACCACAATGAGATACTACTTTATATCCACCAGTATGGGTATAATCAAAAAAGATAAAGAAAGAACAATTCCATGTGTTTGTGAGGATGTGGAGAAATTAGAACCCACATATATTTCTGATGGGAATGTAAAATAGTATAGCCACCATGGAAGACAATTTGTAGGGTTCCTAAAACAGTTAAATGGAATTACTGCCTGATCCATCAATTATACTTCTAATTATACTCAAAAGAATTAAAAACATATGTTGAAACAAACTTGTACATGAGTGTTCATAGCAGCATTATTCACAATTGTGGAAAGTGGAAATAACCAAAGGTCCATTATCTGATGAACAAATGAATAAAATGTGATGTAAGAATGGAATATTATTCAGAGACAAAAAGAAATGATATACTGATATGAGATACAGCATGGATGAACCTTGAAAACATGCTAAGCGAGAAAACAAACAAACAAACAAAAAGGTCACATATTATAAGGTTCTATTTACATGAAATATCCAGAATGTACAAATCCAGAGAAACAGAAAGCAAATTTGTGATTGACAGAGGCTATAGGAAGAATGTATGGTGAGTGACTATTTAATGGGTATGGATTTGTGTGTGTGTGTGTGTGTGTGTGTGTGTGTGTGTGTGTGGTGAAAATGTTCTAGAACTAGATAGTCATGATTATTTCACAGCATTGTGAATTTACTAAATGCCACTGGAATATACATTTTAAAATGATAAATTGTATGTGTCTTATAACAATAAAAAGGAATATAAACAGATGACAGACTCCAACCAAAAGACAGAGATTTTCAGAATACGTTAAACAACATGATACAACTATATGCTCCTTAGAGAAAACACACCTTAAATTTAAAGATACAAATGGGTTTATATTAAAAGAATGGAAAAAATATACCATTCAATCAGTAATCAAAAAATCGAGTGGGCATGTCTATAGTAATATCAGACAAAATAGAGTTTAAGATAAATGTTACCAGCAAGAAAGAGGCACATTTTATAATGATAAAAATTATCAATCCATCAAGGAGACATAAGAAGTATAAACGTATATGCACCTAACAATAGAGCCCTAAAATTCATGAAGCAAAAACTGACAAAGTTGAAGGGAGAAATATGCAATAAAACTATAATAGTTGGATACATCATAACTACCATTAAATAATGGATAGGAAAAATAGGTCTAAAATCACAAGAAAATAGAACACTTGATAAACAAACAACATTAAACCAACTAGACCTAAGATATATCCAGAAACACTCATTCGAGAACAGAGGACTATATGTTCTTCACAAGCATGCATAGAACATTCCTTGAATAAACTATGTGTAAGGCCATTAAATATGTACCCATAACATATTCAAGAGGACATAAACCAATACTGACTTGAAATTAAAGAGAAAAGAAATTCAAGGGCACTGAATTATATAAAGTATTTATCTTACCTCAGTGCAATGAGGTAAAAAATCAATAACAGAATGAATTTGGGAAATCCACAAATATGTGAAAATTAACAAACATATTTCTAAATATCCAATAAGTCAAACTGAAAGTCACAAGGGGAGGGCTTCCCTGGTGGTGCAGTGGTTGAGAGTCTGCCTGCCAATGCAGGGGATATGGGTTTGTGCCCCGGTCTGGGAAGATCCCACATGCCGCGGAGCGGCTAGGCCCCGTGAACCATGGCCACTGAGCCTGCGTGTCCAGAGCCTGTGCTCCACAACGGGAGAGGCCACAACAGTGAGAGCCCCACGTACCGAAAAAAATGTACCGAAAAAAGATGAAAGTCACAAGGGGATATTGAAAATATTTTGATAAGATTGAAAACAAAAACACAACACATAAAAATTTAGCGAATACAGCAACAATAGTGCTTAGAGGAAAATGACTACCTTGAAAATAATCTTAAATAAAAAACTAACTTTCCACCCTAATAAACTAGTAAAAGAGGAGCAAATTAGTCCCCAGAAGAGTAGAAGAAAGGGAGATAATATGGCAGAAGAAGAAATCAATGAAATAGACAACAGGAAAACAAGAGAAAAATTAGTGAAGCCCACAGATAATTTTTTGAAATGATTAACAAAACCCACAGATTTTAGCTAGACTGGCCCAGAAAAAGAGAGAGAGGGAGAAGACTCACAGCATTAAAATCAACTATGAAAGAGGAGGCATTCCTATTAACTTTACAGCAATAAAAAAAAGAATTATAAAAGAATGCTATGAGAAATTGTATGCCAACAAATTCAAAAAGCTATCAAGTGGATAAATTCTTATAAAGATACAAATAACTAAAAGTGACTCAAGAAGGAATAGAAAATCAGAATAGACCTACAATGAGAAAAGATAACATATTAGTAATTTTAAAATACCCCAAAAGTAAAGCCTAATCTCATATTGGTTCACTGGTGAATTCTATCAAATATTTAAAGAAATATTAGCACCGATCTTTCACAAACTATTTCCCAAAATAGAAGTTGAGTGAATATTTCCCAGTTCACTTTACTAAGCCCGTGTTCTCCTTATACAAAATCTCACTCAATATACTAAAACTCACACAAAGAGAAATAGACTATCTGAATATCCCTACATATATTGAATAAACTGAATCACTAGTTAATAACTTCCCAAACAGAAAGTGTCAGCCCAGATGAGTTAACTAGTATATTCTGCCAAACATTTAAGGAAAAACTTATACCAATTCTCTATAATCCCTCCCAGAGAACAGAACCAGAGGAAACACTTCCTAACTCATTCTATGATTCCAGCATTATACTCATAATGAAAACCAGGCAAGGATATTACAAGAAAAATATATATATATAAATCAGTATGTCACATGGACATAGATACAAAACATTAAAAATATAGGCAAATCAAATCCAACAATGTATAATACAACATGTTCAAGTTGGATTTATTCCTGGCATTATTGACTGGTTCAATATTCACAAATCAACCACATATTCTATCTCATTAACTAGCTAAAGAAGAAAAATCAAATAATCATACCAGTAAATGCAGAAAAAAACATATGACAAAATTCAACTCAAATTGATGCTAACAACTCAGTAAACTAGGATTAGAGGGAGAATTTCCTCTACTTGAAAAAGAACATTTACAAAAGACCCAACAGCTAGTGGTGAGAAACTGGACAATTCCCCTCTGAGATTGGAACAAGGCAAGGAGATAAGGCAAGGTTTAAATAGATGAATTGACATTCTATAAAATGCTTGAACAACTCTCTTCAAACCTGTCAAGCTCATCAGAGAAAAGTCAAGGGTGAGAAACTATCACAGCCAAAAGAACCTAAGGAGATAAGACTACTAATTGTAATATAGTATTGTAAATACTGGATACTGGAACCAAAAAAATCAAGGTAAAATCTAAGGAGATCTGAATAAAGTATGGGCTTTATGTAATAGTAGTGTATCAGTATTATTTTATTAGTGTTACCCAATGTACCTTGCTGATGTAAAATTTAATAATAAGGGAAACTGGAGCTGAAGAGTATCATTGTCCCCAGTCTCTCCTCACATCAATGATCCACTCCTATGTTCTATAAATTTGGAGTCTATTCTTTATAAGGAAGCTCTGTACACTATTGTTGCGATCTTTCTTTAAGTCTGAAACAGTCCTCAAATAAGATGCTTGTTTAAAAATATATAGATAGGTATTTGATATTTAGACTCAATGGTAGGTAAATTAGATGCATATGAAGACAGTTTAACAAATCTGGTGCTTGAGAGAGTAGTCATGTGTTTTAATGGCTAGAAATAAAATATGAGGATGTGATAGACATTGGCTGTACTGTCCAGTTGTCCTTTGAAGGGCAAACTTTGACCCAACTGTGAAGAATACTTTCAGAAAGTAGCCTGCAGTTGTCATCTCTTCAGGAATGGCCTCATCAAAGAGCTGCCTTGCTCAAGGTGATGCCCCTCTCTGGGATGACCCTTATGCAATAGCTGATTGGTCTAGGAATATCTGACCATCCTGACCCAACTCAGGACAACTCTGAGGGGTCATTTTAGTTCCTGAACTCCCTATTGTCATTGGCCAATTCTATTTTCAGGCCTGTATCACAGATCAATTTCTCCCCTTGGTCTAATCCTGCACTTTTCATTCCTTCTGCAGGTGTAATAAAACCCCAAAGCAGTCCCATATACATATTTTGCACAATGAACTCAGCCAGAGGGTGTGGTTTCCACAAAATTCAACCTGTGACAAGAGTTATGGTTAGCATAACAATTACTTTATTTTGGTATTAAAGTTGTTTATTCAGAAGGTAAGAATAATAGCCTGGAGCTGTAAGAGAAATTTGACTGTAAATTTTGAATTGGTCATTTTATGAAGAAAGTGAAGTCATATGAATGAGTAAGATAAACAAAGTAAAAACAACTGAAGAAGAGAAAGGGATGAAGATAGAAATCTTGAAAATAATGAACATTTAAAATAGAGGGAGTGAAGGAGCTCTTCCAGAAGAAGGATAATGAAAGTGGAGGAAAGCCCCTGGAGCAGGGATTCTGAAGAAGAATGGGAAGACAGTCTGAAGCAGAGGGCAAGCAACTGGTGTTTAACATGGCCAACACACTCCAAGGAGATATAAGGTCAAATAATATATAAGAACTATTTTAACATGTTTGTAATGTTATTACAGTCAAATTATGATGACTCAACAGAGGCATGTACTGAGAAGCACTGAGATAAGAAAAGCTAGCATTCCACAATTAAACTGATGGTTGTATGGGAAGATTTTCTACCTTTTTTGAAAAGTAAATTTTTTCTTTAATTTTGAGCCAGGAAAATTCTAGATATGATTAGGAGGAATGGAAGTGTCAAGAACAATAAGTGAATGTTATTCGCATGCAAAGGTAATAATATTGAGGTGGGGAAAAGTGAAGAATAGGAGGATTGAAGGCCCAGGAGAGTGAAGGGGTTAACAAGCTAATTTAGGCAAGTGGTGAGCTGACAGGAGTGGACATTTTTTCTGGGATTCCAGTGGCTGAGATGACAACTGTTTCCTTCAAAGAGCTTCAAATTACTTAAAGTCATTCAGGACTCAGATTCTTGCCTCTGTAAAACTATTTTAAGAAAACATTTAGCTTTTTAGAGAGTTCCCTGGTGGTCCACTGGTGAGGAGTTAGCGCTCTCACTGCCAGGGCCCCAGGTTTGAACCCTGGTCTGGGAACTAAGATCCCACAAGCCACAGGGCAACCAAAAAAAAAAAAAAAAGAAAGAAAGAAAGAAAAGAAGAAATAATCTAGCTATTCATGGGAATGGAAGCTAAAATTGAAAGCATAACATTTGAAAGCAGATTTGACCAAAATGTTCATCTAAATTTTTAAATTTATATTTTCATGAAATGGCAATACTTTTTTGTGGTTAAGTTGGAAAGTTTTATTTTTCAAGAACTACTGCCTGTTTAGGTCTTCTGCACATAGACATTTCTCCAATGAAGATATACAGATTGCCAACAAACACATGAAAGAATGCTCAACATCATTAATCATTAGAGAAATGCAAATCAAAACTACAATAAGATATCATCTCACACCAGTCAGAATGGCCATCATCAAAAAATCTAGAAACAATAAATGCTGGAGAGGGTGTGGAGAAAAAGGAATACTCTTGCACTGTTGGTGGGAATGTAAATTGATACAGCCACTCTGGAGAACAGTTTGGAGGTTCCTTAAAAAACTACAAATAGAACTACCATATGACCCAGCAATCCCACTACTGGGCATATACCCTGAGAGAACCATAATTCAAAAAGAGTCATGTACCAAAATGTTCATTGTAGTTCTATTTACAGTAGCCAGGACATGGAAGCAACCTAAGTGTCCATCAACAGGTGAATGGATAAAGAAGATGTGGCACATATATACAATGGAATATTACTCAGCCATAAAAAGAAACGAAATTATTTGTAGTGAGATGGATGGACCTAGAGTCTGTCATACAGAGTGAAGTAAGTCATAAAGAGAAAAACAAATACCATATGTTAACACATATATATGGAATCTAAGAAAAAAAAGTCATGAAGAACCTAGGGGTAAAACAGGAATAAAGACACAGACCTACTAGAGCATGGACTTGAGGATATGGGGAGGGGGTAGGGTAAGCTGTGACAAAGAGAGAGTGGCATGGACATATATATACTACCAAACGTAAAATAGCTAGCTAGTGGGAAGCAGCAGCATAGCCCAGGGAGATCAGCTAGGTGGTTTGTGACCACCTAGAGGAGGAGGATAGGAAGGGTGGGAGGGAGAGAGATGCAAGAGGGAAGAGATATGGGAACATATGTATATATATAACTGATTCACTTTGTTATAAAGCAGAAATTAACACACCATTGTAAAGCAATTATACTCTAATAAAGTAGTTTTAAAAAAAAAGAAATAACAAATATTATTTCTCAAACCTAGGGGGAAAAAAAAAAAGAAAGAAAGAACTACTGCCTGTATTTTATAAAAGAAAATGTCATTTGTTCATCCATTTAGAATGTGTCCTAATATTTTTCATTCATGTTAAGAGATACAAGATATAAATTTTGATTAATGGCTATGCATTATATTCTACCTAATAGTGAATGGAAAGCAAATTTATTTTCTAGTGCAATATTAATTTTAGTATCACTAAGATATTTTATTCCACTATATTAGGAATAAATTTGATGGTTTCTCCATAACATTCTAAAAAGTATATGTTTTAAGTGGACTCATAAAGTATTTGCCAAAAAGAGTCTCCTAATGGCATTTTTAACCTTCTCTTTGTTCACTGTGACATTATGAACATAATACATCTTTTCTACAGTGTCAATTGATGGTCATAATTCTTTTATAACAATGTAATTTATTCCAGACATATAAATTAACATCAAAAGAAAGCACTGTTGATAGAATTTATTTTCACAGTTATTTATTAAGGTATAATTCACTGAAGTAGAATATCAGGTTTGGAAGATAGTCTAAAATTTATATAACTGAAAAGTAAATACAATATCCCCCCAATTTTTGTTTAAAGTAGGCTTACATGTCATCAATTATAAGGAATTTTAGAAAATACAAATATGGCTGTCATATTAAATAAATAACATTATTGAAATATCTTTTTTGTGGTTTTCATATGCTATAAGTTTGGACATATGTGGACTTCTTGGACCACATTATTCTTGACTATTTCTGTATTTAATGATATTTACTGTTGCAAAATGAATATCTGAAGTTGACCTTTTCACTCCTCTGCAATTAGCTTCTTATTTTGATGAGAATATTCATTTTTCTCTTTATATTTTAAAATGAATTTCTAGGTGGTGATTTCTGAATATTTGCCTAGAACATATGAATTATTCTCAATGTAAAATATCACTTTTTTTTTACCATTTCTCCACCTAATTATTGAAATTGTTTCATTATACCATGTGTAATAAGGGTCTCATTTTAAACCAAAACTGTGTTCACTGGAATATTTAAGATGTCTGTGTCTGAGAAAGTTGAGGACATGGATTGGGGTGTTTTGAGTCTGAGTGACCAAGAACCTATACAAAAAAGCTAATACCAAAAACAAGAGATAGAGTTTAGATGAGCACATTTATTAAAGGTCAAAGGGAAGAAGATCATGGTATTTCTGAACACAGCATCAAATATTTTACTGAGATTCCCTGTGGCATAGTCACATGGATGCTAACCTGAGTCAGAGTGAGATATCTGAAATAAAAATCAGGTGAAAATTAAAAGAAAGTTTATTAAAACATTCTTAATATTAAAGTTTAACTATTAAATTAAAAGTTGAATTTAAATCTAATTTTCATAGCCTTTATTGCCACAGAATTTGTTGTCAGAAAATCTTATCTGTCTAATTCACTACTTTTGCCTAGAGCCAAAAACAGGCTGGTGAATCCTTCACAAATATGTTAAATGAATTGATAAATCATTGAATTAATTCTTTAGATGAGTGATAACATTTGGAAATGACAAAAAGCAATTTCAATCACATGATCTGGACAATTGGAGCGGTTCTGACACCTCCAGTGGCCTCAGGCAATGTCATAGCATCATCTTGGCTGTCACAATGAAGGGGTTGCCTTCACTGGACTTCAGGGACCTCCCTGTCCCATTTGGGGTTGGTGGTAGGAAGAAATAGCACCAAAATTAATTGAATCAAGAGAGGAAGCAAAAGTACTTATGCAATGCAGCAGTGAAGAGAAAGAGTTCAAGAAACTTCTCATAATTTACAGAATTACAGGGGGATAGGGTGGTTGAGGCTAGAGTTCTAGGGAGAGAAGAATCAATTTTATGTTCCTGTTATCCTGTTTTCAATGCTAGTTGCAGTTTTAGCTGAGGACACATGCAGGAGTCCCACTGCTTTCTTTCTTTTCTAGTATTTGGTTGCTCCAAACATTCACAAATTGTATATTTATAAGCTCCCTTTAATGTCTCTTAGTCTCTCATGCTCATTCTGTCCATATTTTATTCCTTTGTCCTTCTTATTTAATATGTTTTATGAGTTTATATTGTTTCAAGTTGTCTTTGTCTTCTACATTACAAATTCAATTTTATTCTCTGTTGCATTTAGTTTATTTAAATTAATGCTATATGATCTATGGCTATTTACATTTTGTTGAAATATGGAAAATAATGAACAGGTAAAGTTTAATCTATAGACCATTTAAAATTGTTATTGCTTTTCATTACAGCTTTAATTTTGATTCATATCATTCTATGTGAATAAAAGCTGAATAATAGATCTGCTTTTAATTTTTTATTCTAATAATATGGTAGTTTTTTGCACGGTTTTTCTTTAAAATAATGAACTACTCATAGAGTAATTTTTGTTATCAGTTAGCATCATATAATCATAATTACTTATTGAAAAATGATGCTTAAAATTACCAGACTACTATATTTCTTCACTAATCTTCCTCTTCTCTCCAGCTATCATGTTTTGTTGTTTTAGGCTTTTCTTGACACATTTTTTATCTTCTAGCTTTTAAAATAAACTTTACTCAATTTCATTTCTTTTTACAGCTGAGTAATATTCCATTGTATATATGTGCCACATCCTCTTTATCCATTCATCTGTTGATGGACACTTAGGTTGCTTCCATGTCCCGGCTATTATAAATACAGCTACAATAAACATTTTGGTACATGACTCTTTTTGAATTATGTTTTTCTAAGGGTATATGCCCAGTAGTGGGATTGCTGGGTCGTATGGTAGTTCTATTGTTAGTTTTTTAAGGAACCTCCATAAGGTTCTCCATAGTGGCTGTATAAATTTACATTCCCACCAACAGTGCAAGATGGTTCCATTTTCTTCACACCCTCTCGAGCATTTATTGTTTGTAGAATTTCTGATGATTACCATTCTGACTGGTGTGAGATGAAACCTCACTGTAGTTTTGATTGGCATTTCTCTAATGATTAGTGATGTTAAGCATCCATTCATGTGTTTGTTGGCAAACAAACACATGTATATCTCTATATATACAGATATACATGTATATCTGTATATCTGTGTATCTTCTTTGGAGAAATGTCTATTTAGGTCTTCTGCCCATTTTGGGATTGGGTTGTTTGTTTTTTTGATATTGAGCTGCATAATCTGCTTGTAAATTTTGGAGATTAATCCTTTGTCAGTTGCTTCATTTGCCAATATTTTCTCCCATTCTGAGGGTTGTCTTTTCATCTTGTTTATGGTTTCCTTTGCTGTGCAAAAACTTTTAAGTTTCATTAGGTCCCATTTGTTTATTTTTGTTTTTATTTCCATTTCTCTAGGAAGTGGGTCAAAAAGGACCTTGCTGTGATTTATGTCATGGAGTGTTCTGCCTATGGTTTCCTCTAAGAGTTTAATAGTGTCTGCCCTTACATTTAGGTCTTTAATCCATTTTGAGTTTATTTTTGTGTATGGTGTTAGGAAGTGTTCTAATTTCATTCTTTTACATGTAGCTGTCCAGTTTTCCCAGAACCACTTATTGAAGAGGCTGTCTTTTCTCAATTGTATATCTTTGCTTCCTTTATCAAAAATAAGGTGGCCATATGTGCATAGGTTTATCTCTGGGCTTTCTGTACTGTTCCATTGATGTATATTTCTGTTTTTGTGCCAGTACCATACTGTCTTGATTACCGTAGATTTGTAGTAGTTGAGTTATTTGTAGTGAGGTGGATGGACCTAGAATCTATCATACAGAGTGAAGTAAGTCAGAAAGAGAAAAACAAATACCATATGTTAACACATATATATGGAATCTAAGAAAAAAAATGATCATGAAGAACCTAGGGGCAGGATAGGAATAAAGATGCAGACCTGCTGGCGAATAGACTTGAGGATATGGGGCGGGGAAAAGGTAAGCTGGGACAAAGTGAGAGAGTGGCATGGACATATATACACTACCAAATGAAAAATAGATTGTGGGAAGCAGTCGCATAGCACAGGGAGATCAGCTCGGTGCCTTGTGACAACTTATGGGGGGGGGGATAGGGAGGGTGGGAGGAAGGGAGATGCAAGAGGGAAGAGATATGGAAACATATGTATATGTATAACTGATTCACTTTGTTGTAAAGCAGAAACTAACACACCATTGTAAAGCAATTATACTCCAATAAAGATGTTAAAAAAATTAATGGGCAAAAATAAAATAAAAATAACTAAAATATACTTTACTGAAGAATAATTTACAAAGCACATGTTATAATTAATGGGTTTTGATGAAGGGATATAACCATATAAACACCCTTCCACTTAATAAATGGAACATTCTCATCACCACAAAAGTAGACTCCTGCCCTTTGCAATGAACATACCTCTCAACTCTCAGCTTAGGGCAAACACATCTCTGTATTCTCTCAAGCTATACTGTTTGTTTCCTAGAATATTCTATATATGAATTTATGCACTATGTACTCTTTTGTGTCCTGCTCATTTTCTTAACATATTTTTTTTTAGATTCACCTATGTTGTTAAAATAACTAGCAATATATTTTTTATGCTGCTGAGTAATATTTCATTTATGGATATATCAAAATTTATTTACCCATCCAAATGTAGATGGGCTTTGGGATTGTGGACAGTTTAGGGATATTATGAATAAATCTATTATAAACATTCATGTAAAATCTTTGTATAAGCATGATTTCCATTTTCTTTGTATAAACACACAGCTTGGAATTTCAGGGCCTTGTAAGTGCATAGTTAACGTTATAAGAAATTACTGAACAGTTTGTCCAAGATGACTATACCATTTTATACTCCAAAAAAGCAATATATGAGAGTTTTCAGTCTTTTCAACAAGAGTTAGTAATATTATATGTATCCCAATGTACCTTAATTTGCATTTTCTTGATGATTAATGATGTTTAACATGTTTTCAAATATTTATTGGCACTTCACATAAAGTCTTCTGTGAAGGGTCTGTTAAAATCTTTCCTTTCTAAATTAATTTTTTTTATTAGTTATCTATTTTATACATATTAGTGTATATATATCAATCACAATCTCCCAATTCATCCTACCACCACCACCTCCCTGCTTTTCTCCCTTGGTGTCCATACGTTTGTTCTCTACAACTGTCTATTTCTGCCTTGTAAACTGCTTCATCTGTTCCATTTTTCTAGATTCCATATGTGTTAATATACAATTTATTTTTTCTCTTTCTGACTTACTTCACTCTGTATGACAGTCTCAAGGTCCATCCACATCTCTACAAATTGACCCAATTTAGTTCCTTTTTATGGCTGAGTAATATTCCATTGTCTATATGTACCACATCTTCTTTATCCATTAGTCTGTCAATGGACATTTAAGTTGCTTCCATGACCTTGCTATTGTAAATAGTGCTGCAATGAACATTGAGGTACATGTGTCTTTTTGAATTATGGTTTTCTATGGTTATATGCCCAGTAATGGGATTGCTGTGTCACATGGTAATTCTATTGTTAGTATTTTAAGGAACCTCCATACTGTCCTCCATAGTGACTAGATCAATTTACATTCCCACCAACAGTGCAAGAGAGTTCCCTTTATCCCACACCCTCTCCAGCTTTTGTTGTTTGTAGATTTTCTGATTATGCCCATTTTAACCGGTGTGAGGTGATACCTCATTGTAGTTTTGATTTGCATTTCTCTAATAATTAGTGATGTTGAGCAGCTTTTCATGTGCCTCTTGGCCATCTGTATGTATTCTTTGGAGAAATGTCTATTTAGGTCTTCTGCCCATTTTTGGATTGGGTTGTTTATTTTTTTAATATTGAGCTGCATGAGCTGTTTATATATTTTGGAGATTAATCCTTTGTCCTTTGATTCATTTGCAAATATTTTCTCCTATTCTGAGGACTGTCTTTTCATCTTGTTTATAGTTTCTTTTGCTGTGCAAAAGCTTTTAAGTTTTATTATGTCCCATTTGTTTATTCTTGTTTTTACTTCCATTACTCTAGGAGGTGGGTGAAAAAAGATTTTGCTGTGATTTATGTCAAAGAGTGCTCTTCCTATGTTTTCCTCTATGAGGTTTATAGAGTCCAACCTTACATGTAGGTCTTTAATTCATTTTGTGCTTATCTTCTTCCCTTTTTAAATGGTTATTTTTCTCTTTTTTCATGAATTGTAACATTTTTATATACAATAAGTTAAAGCATTTGCCAGATATATACATTACTAAAATCTTTCAAGGTTCTATCTTTCCTTTGCATTATTCTTGGGATGTCTTTGGAGAGCAGAATTTTTAAATTTTGATGACATCCACTTTATCAAATTTTTATTTTATGCTGAGTGTGTTTCTTGTCGAATAAATATTTACATACCTCAATATTTCAAAGATTTACATCTATGTTATCTTCTAGAATGTGTATGATTTTAGCTATTGCATTTAGGCCTGTGATATATTTTGAGTTACATTTTATGCACGATTGAAGGTAATGATTCAGGTTAATTTTTATTCTTTTCACACAAAGGCTCAATTTTTCCAGGAGTATTTGCTGAAAATTCTATTCTGTTCTAATTGAATTAACTTGGCATCTTGTTTGAAAAGTAATTAACAACATATGGGTGGTTCAGTGTCTTGACTTTCTGCTTTTTTTCACTGATTTATCTGGCTCTCCTTTGTTGCATATCACTTTATTTTGCTATGACTCTCTAGTCAGTCTTGAAATCAGGTTGTATAAATATTTTGACATTGTCCTTCTTTTCTAAAAATAAGCTATCTAGGCTTTTTGCATTTACATAAAAACTTTAACACTAACTTGTCAATTTCTGTCCATGAAACCTCCAGCATTTTTTTTTTTTGGTATTGTGTTGGACCTGTAGCTAATGTGTATTAAATATTGATAATATCAATAATGTGTATCAAAATATTCACATTGATAATATCAAGTGTTCCAATCCATAAGCAAGGTATACTAATATGTATATGTAGATACCTTATGTACTCCAACCATGCTAAATACCCATAACTGCTATTTTTGGTTCATTTCTCAGGTGATTCTACTTAGATAATCATTTTGTATGAGCATATATTTTTTTCTTTGTCTTTCTACTAACTATATATTCTATTTCCTTTTCTTGCCTTGTTGCAGTAGTTAGAATTTCTAGTGTACTAGTAAATACCAGTAAATAAAACTTTAAAGGAAGATATCCTTGCCTTATTCTCTATCTTAGGGGAAAATATTTTATTTTCACCACTTAAAGATGACTTTAACTATAGTTTTGCCATAGATGCCCTTTTTCAGAAGGAAGTAAATTATACTAATTGATTTTCAATGTTAAATGTATTTTGCACCCTTGGTATGAAACCCAGGTATTTATGGTATTTTATCACTTTATATTTTGCAGGACTCTCTATATTTTTAAATAATATTTTGAAAATATGTTCATAAAGGATATTGGTTTCTAGTTTTCTTGAATTTTCTTTGCCTGGCTTTAATATGAACATAATGCTTACCTCATACATTGAGTTTTCAGCTGTTTCTTTCTTTTTTATGTTCTTGAAGCATTTATGTAGAATTGAATTGGTATTATTTTTCTGCTCCTGGCTATTTCTTTGTGGGAAGACATTGATACACCCTTCCAGTTCTGCTGGCCAGAATCCATGCAGATATCACCAATATCTCTATGTCCCTGGTATCCAAACTTTCACCTTGCTGTGTCCATTTTTTCTCTTATCTGTGCATGATCTGGTCCTCTTTGCTTCATAAACCTAGTGCTCAGTACGAGTTTTTCCTACCAGGACTCCTGCAATAGCATCCTATCTGTGTCCCTTGTGTGCATTGGAAACACAGTTGTAGTTTAAAAATATAGTAATATTTCTCCTCTGATGTGATCATCCTGGTTTAAAGATGAAAATCATTGCTGTGGCTGACAAGGCCCTGCATGTTTTCCTTCTCACCACACTTGTACTCAGGTCTCATCCTCTTCCACTTTCTCCCTCCACTTTCTGTGCTCCTCTTAATCTTTCTTTTTGTTCAATTCCTTAAAAATACCACACTTCTTCTCCTCTCAAGGTGATAAGGTATTGTTTTCTCTCCCTGGAATGTGCCTTATCATTTTTACCTAAATAAGTTCTATTCAACTTTCAGAATCATCTTGTGTCCCTCTTTTAAGCATTTCTTCTCCCTCCTGGATCAGCATGCATGGCCTTTTACATACCTGATTGCCACAAAATACTTACAAATCAGTTATTTGGTATTTATTTGTATGATTATTTGAATAACATCTGCTTTCACAATTTGGCAATAAATCTCATAGGAGCAGGAATCGTATCTGTTTTCTTACTCTTGTGTTCCCTAGTGAGTATCACAGGGATCTCCATAGAGTTGTCATTTACTTAATATTTGATGAATAAAAAGAATGAATAAATGATGATGAATAAATGATGATGATGAATGATGATGATTTTTATTTGATGAATAAAAACCACTACTGTGATCACCATGACAAAATATATTCATGGCTTCGATTACTATGGCAACAGTGCAAGAGAAGATGAAACAACTAAAGGAAAAGGTTGAAAAGATAGAAGGAATGAGTGGCAGTGATTCATTCACTGTAGGTTTTGAGAGAGAAGAGAGACTGCAACGAATTGGTTTGAAAGCCTAGATAGATGGTGTTATTTCTTATTGCTTTATTTCTATTACCACAGGTTAGCTTTACCTATTTGGGGGCTTTAAATATACAGAAGAATTAAGCAAACACACTTTCAAACATTTTGTGTCAGGCTTCTTTTATTCAACACAATATTTTAGAAATACATTTTTGTTATTTCTTGCTTTTACATTATTTAGGTTTAATTTGTTCTCTTTCACTAAATGAAGTGAAATCATATCATTAATTTAAAATCTTTCTTCTTTTACCATGCTAATACTTAAATGTATACAATTTCCTTTTATCAGGGCTTTTAAATTCATTATTCATTTTGGTTTTCTTTGTGGCTTTTACTTCGACTCATGAGTAAATTATTAACATAGAGTTTAGCTTTCAATATTTAGGGACTTTTTGATATTCTTATTTTTCTATTTTAATTCCATTTGTGCAGACACTATACTACTTTAACACTTTGGAATTACTGAGACTTGCTTTATAACTCAGGCTTTTGTCATCTTAGTGAGTGTTTTATGTGCACTTGATAATTATGTGTATTCTATAGTTATTGTGTGTATTGTTCTATAAATGTCAAATGTGATTTGTCTTATTGATGGTCTTATTCAGCTATTCTGTATCTTTACAGAATTTTGTCTATTTGCCCTATAGCTATTGAGAGAGGAGCCTTACAATTTTAAGTATGCTTGAAAATTTGCCTACAACTCCATTTATTCTATTTCTTTTGCTGCATTTTGAAACTCTTTTATTAGGAACATAACCTTATTGTCCTGATGGATTGACCCTCTCATCACTTAAAATATTCCTCTTTATCAGTATGACTTTCTAGCCAAACTCTCACCAAGCTCACCAAAGTAGA
Organism: Delphinus delphis; assembly: GCF_949987515.2. Taxonomy (NCBI): domain Eukaryota; kingdom Metazoa; phylum Chordata; class Mammalia; order Artiodactyla; family Delphinidae; genus Delphinus; species Delphinus delphis. The sequence continues at coordinate 6,684,873 of NC_082691.1, forward strand.
GTTATATTATGACTATATTATTATAGTCATGCCAGATTTCCTATTTTTACAATTCATATTGTATGTCTTCTTTTCCTCAACTTTTACTTTCACCTCTATCTATGTCTGTATTTAAAGTGCATTTCTTGAATGGAGCATATATTTGTGTCATTTGTTTAATCCTTTCCGGTAATCTTTGTCTTGTAATGGCACTGATTTGCTCATTTACATATAATGCAATCGTCGACATAGTTGAGTTTAAGTATAGCGCTTTACTATCAACATTTTCTATTTATCCCATTTTTCCTCCAGTTTCTACCTTTTTGTTGTGGTAAGCTAAATAACTCCCCCCAAAATATGTTCACTTCTTCATCAACAGAACCTGTGAATATTACCTCATATGGCAAAGGGGACTTTGCAAATGTGAGTGAGTTCAGGTTATTGATGTGAGAATATTGCTACAGATTATCAAGGTAAACCTGATGCAATCACAGTGTCCTTATGAAATGTAAGCAGGAAGAGTCACAGTCAGATGGAGAGGGCTGTGTGAGGACAGAAGCTGGGCTGGAGGGATGTGTCCAGGAGCCCAGGGATTCTGCAGCCACAAGAAGCTGGAGGAGTGAAGAAATCCAGAGGAAAACAACACTGCTAATACAATTTAAAAACCTCCTTAATATCTTATTTTGGACCTCTGACCTCCAGAACTATAAGAGAGTAAGTTTGTGTTATTTGAAGCCACTAATCTGTGGTAATTTGTTACAAGAAGCAAATACACTTCCCTTCATTTTTGGTTTATTGAGCATTTTTAGTAGTATTCCAATTAAATTAATTCTTGACTTTTCAGTTGTACTTGTACTTTTAAGAATTTTTCTAAATATTAATATGGTTTTATTTAACTTACTATAGACTGCTTAGAGCTAACCACTTCATTTAAATATAAGAAAATTATAACTAATTCATGTCCCGTTTTGGTTATCATATATTTTATATTTACGTATGTTATGCAACTCACAGTTTTAAAATTTTTGCTTTAAATTGTTAGCTGTGTTTTTTAAAGTTAAGAGTATATATAAAATAACTTGTTTTGTTTCCAGCATGTATGTCATTTCATGTTTTCTTCATTTATTCAGATCCAAATCCTATTAGATATCATTTTCCTTCTGTTTGAAAAATTTACTTTCATATATATATTTTTTTCAATTTATTTATTCATTTATCTATTTTGGCTGTGTTGGGTCTTTGTTGCTGCACACAGGCTTTCTCTAGTTGTGGTGAATGGGGGCTACTCTTCATTGCAGTGCATGGGCTTCTCATTGTGGTGGCTTCTCTTGTTGCAGATCATAAGCTCTAGGTGCACAAGCTTCAGTAGTTGTGGCACACACCGACCAGGGCTCGAACCCGTGTCCCCTGCATTGGTAGGTAGATTCTTAACTACAGCGCCACCAGGGAAGCCCTATATATATATTTAGATTTATAGATTTTAATACATATAACAGATACTGCCAGTTTTGGTTTTTCTAAAATGTTTATTTTACCTTTCTTTTTATAAACACATGTTCACGGGATAAAGAATTTTAGAATGACAATTTTTTCTCTTTCTGCTATTTAACATTTCACTACATTACTTTCTGGCTTCCACTATTTCTGAATAGCATGTACATGAATTCTATTCATACTAGTGTTCCCTTAAATGTAATGTACACTTTTTTCTCTGATGGCTTTTAAGACATTTTTCTGCATGGTTGATTTACAGAAGTTTGGCTATGATGTGGCTAGTGGAGTCCTCTTTATCTTACTTAGTGTTTACTGAACTTCTAGGATTTTTAGGTTGATGTTTTTATCAAATTTAAAAATTGAAATATTCAGCCATTATTTCTTCAATTATTTACTTTCCATCCTCATTCTCTCACTCTCTGGCTTCTGGGATTAAAATTAAAGCTATGAAATTATTTTATTTCCCTGACACTTTAGAAGGCAAAAAATTCTTAGAAAATGGTTATATAGACAGGCGATATTTGATTGCCTGAATTAATATTCAAGTAAGTTCTCACTGTAAATAGCTGTACATTTTTACAGTAATTTTTTTCAATAAAGATAAACAATATTTAATAATTAAGAATAACTGAACATTTACTCTTTTTTGGTTATGTTTCTGATGGTGGTATTTGCTAGAGGAAGTTATTTTTGTCTCTCTTTCTTGACCTTGCTTGTCTCCAGTAAGAAATTAGATTGAAAATGCTATGAACATTTATTCTAATATAATAACTATGTGAGGTAATATACATAAAAGACAATATCCAATTAGCAATAACATAAGGATCACAAACTAGTGCAATGAATGTAAAACACTGAACCCTTGGGAGCATTTTTAAATGCTAAATTTTGCCTAATTCCCTTTTTATTTTAAAAAGAATGGTTAAAATATTTTAATGTTTATTTTGGTTAATGTTAAAGCATGCAACTCAAACTGTATAATATTCACCCTCATGATATTGTCCCCATGGCACCCAACATGTTCAAATCAAACATACCATCATCTACCCATGTAAATAATTCCATTTATTTATTCATTTCCACAAATCTATCAAAGAGCTAGGCAGTGGGATATGGAAAGAAGGTCAAGAAGACATACATTTTATTGTTTTTATAGCACAGTGAAAAGACACAAAACCATAAAAAAAATCATTGTCATTGGAAACCACTGAAATTACATTATTCTAGTCTCAATTTAACCATCATTCAGTGGCTTCTTATAGATGACATGAAAAAACTCAAAATTTTTAGTGTGGGACATAAATAACATTTCTATAGTTACCTTTGCAATCTCATCTACTGTGTCTGGTGGTCTTTGTAACTACTGAACCTTTCAAATATTGTAAGTTTTCCTACTCAGTTTTGGACCTCTTCCCAAGGTGACAGGAACTTTTCCTCCCTTAATTTTCATTTGGCCAACTAATTCTACCATAGTGTAGTGAATGCTGAGATGTGTCCACCAGATGTCCCTATAGGAGAGAAAGATGCATTCCCTCAAGTCACTGGGAGCCCTTCCATCATGAAGCCTCCTCTGCCAGCCCTGCAGCCTCAGCAGATTTGTCAAGCCTCACCCAGGGTGGTGCTTCCGTACAGGATGGCCTGCACCTCATGGCTAGACTGGGCAGCTCCTTTACTTCAGCGAAGGGCTTCTCTTTACAACTCTCTACCTGTTAAGGGCTCATTAGGGAAGCATCACACATCATTTTATTCTTAAGTCCCTTCTACAGGTGTTCATTCTAAGAATATTCCCAAATAAACTTCCTGACACTAATCTTCATCTAAAAATTGGCTCCCCGGAGAGCACAAATTGTGAAACATCATGTCACAAAATACCCTGTTATTTGTTCTTGACTTATTTTTCTTTATTTTTGTAAATCTATGTGTTTTTGAACCTCAAAGCATTTTATATATCTAGTATTTTTTTCAATAATTCTTACTTTATTTTCATTTGTGCCATATAAACACTTTGTAATCTATGAGATGAGGCTGGGGGGAATATAATATATATTTTTTAGGAAAAATATGAGTCTGAAACTCACTAGTTGTGTTTGACATTGTGCAAATGAACTTAAGAGAAATCACCACATTCCAAGTGACATGTGATTTTAAAATGTTGGCTATTTAGATAGGCAGGCTTTGGGATTTTCTTGATATGTCATGATTAGAGAGTGAAATAAGGTGCTAGCATAAGAATAAGTAAAGTGGGAGATATTATACAGTTAAAAGCAAAATAATTGGAAAACAGCCTAAAAAATAAGCAATGATTATCTCAGACTCCTTACTTGTCGAGTGAAGAAATACCATAATTAATTGTAGTTCATCTGCATCTGGCTTATCCTTCTGCAAACTCTAAGCAAAAATGCATTCTCTTTCAGATGAAAATACAAAAGAATAATTGAGTATAAATGTAAAACTAGTGCATGCCCTGCCAGCATTAGCCCCATCTGAAAGTGCCCCAGCTATTTCTGAGAGCTCCCAAGTCCGTTGTCACTTGTTCACTATAGAGAAAGCTCTGCAGTTCCTTTTTTCTTATTGTCTGCTTTCCTCCTCTGTTGTTTAGGCTACTCATGAGAGTCCCATTCTCCCAGTCATGGGAGTATATGCTGCTAAATACTGTCCATGCATGAGTTGGCCTATGGAAGTCACTCTTCTCTTTATGTCAAATGTCCTTGAAGTTCACTAGCAAAGATAAAAATCAGACCACACTCCAAACCTAAACCTCCCCTCTCAAGCTTGAAATTATTTATTTGTAGTGCCCCTAAATGCTGGTTATTTGCCCCATTTTATGCTACAAATATGGTTGAATCCTGCTCAGCCTCCATGCAGCCATGGGCAGCCAAACTGCAACTGAGACCCCCTAAGGCAAACTATACCAATTACCACACATTGGACTTTCTTCAACCCTGGACCTGAGGGCCCATCTCATTTCCTGTTCCAATGCAACCCATGGAACAGATTGGTTTCTTTAAGATGAAATCCACTCCCATCAACAAGGTGAAGTTTAACCAATGGCCCCACTAAGCAATCATAAACTGGTCAGATGTAACACATTGCCTTTTTCATGCTGTTATGTAACTTTGGTGTAGATTGGAGTGTGGATGAGGAATGATTGGTTCAATTGTCCCAATACTACTTTTTCATGAAGTCTGTATATATGACATTGAGTTGCCAATGAATCTGAGAACCTACTTGACCTGGCTTTTAGTTTTGTACAAAAATAACTGAAATTTTACATTCAATGTATGGTGCATGGTAACCAATGTATTAGAGTTAATAAAAAATTGGGACTTAAGGGAATATACCTTTCTATCCAGATACATTATTTAACAAATGGTGAACTAATAACACACATAAATAATGAAATAAGACTCAAATGTTTGAATTGAAAACAATGACAAAACCAGCTAAAAGTCAAATTTTCATGATAGCTGAGTGCTGGTATTTCTAAAATATGTCAGTGATAAAAAATTCTTTCCCTCCAGAATCGTGTGTCAGTCTCACTTTTAAACAATTACTGTAGTTACTGTTGATGAAACCATGGGTTAAATTCATTTCACCTTCCTTCACCAATCAAGGTCGCTTTATAATTTGCATGTCTTCCAAGTGGCACATAGTCTAACAATAAGATGTTTGCCAGAATTGTTTTCTAGGAACTTGGAGTCAGCTGTGTGTAGTTGGAGCTGAGCTGGTTAAGACTGGATAGGACCACTGACCCTCCAACTGGGCATGAGCAAATGCCCAATCCTTGACGTTTTGAATGTGCAGAGTCTGGTAGCCTAGTTATATCTGCACGGAAACAAAATTACCCTACCTTTTCCCAATCACCTGGCCCTACACTCCCCCTACCTCAGACCGTCCAGTTTCTTTATTCATTATCCCCTAAATACCATGAGTCCCTCACCTTGAGGTAGGCAGGTTTGAAATTTATTTCCTTGTATGGCTCCCTTGTGAATAAAACCACCCTTTGCTGCAAACCACAGTGTGTCAGCATTTTAGTTTGCTGTGCTTGGGGCAAAATCAACCTGGTTCAGTAACATTGAGTTTTACTAATGGTACACAACTTTGAAATGGCAATTTTTTTTTATTATTTATCCATTAAAATTTGTGTTCTGCATAGAAGTTAATATGGTGACCTCTCCTTATACTGACGGCTCCCCATTAACGCAGGCGAAGCAACAGTCTTTGCTCATGATAGATTCTTAAGTCTTCCAAATCTTTAAAGTTCATTTAGGATATGTTTCATGGCTCTAGCACCTGTGGGTAATTTACATGTAATTTAAATACTAGATACAATTAGCAATGAGAACAGAGTGATTGTAAATACTGGTACAAAGCAAAATAACTAGAATTATACCAATTGTTACAGTGTACAAAATCACTTGGCATATTTAATTTGTGTTTTACATTTTCTGACTAGGGAGATATTTGAATCCTGCTAAAACCTCTCTTGTAGAAACAAAGTAATGGACAGTATTGTAATTTATGGAATTTGTTGGAAAATTTTAGTGTATGAGACCTTTACAAATGTATCCTTGTGCTTAATAGTTTTTCTTAATATTTGTATATGTGATTCTCCATGGAAAATAAAATCTTAAAATTAAAAATTAATAAAAAGAGTTATTCAATCAACTAGGAAAGAAGAAATGTAGATAACTCTGTCTATATCCTGTATAGAACAAGAAAATGAATAAAAAATTAATTTTGACAAAGTCATTGTCACATTTGCAGAAGTTAAAACTTAACAGCAATAGTAAATGTATTATTCATTACTATGACAGACCAAAATGTAAGTATAATTGTTTCCCACTGTTTAAAAATGCACTAATGTATTAAAAGAATCATTTTTTTTCATTTTTATATTATGATATTTCCTTGTATTTTTCTATTTTAAATGACTTTATTATATATATGAAGTTCAGTGCAATCAAATATTCACCATCTGTATTTTTTTTCTTTAATATCTTGTATTTCCTTTCATAATTACTGAAGATAATTTGGTCACATGAAATAAAATTGTTAAAGTCATTAGTAGAGATGTTTTAGAACTCTGCCTACCCTGTAACTATCTGAATCTCATCTGGCAGGAAATACAGACTCTTCTTGCATGTATCCAAGTAAAGTAGTTTAGCTCAAGAAAGGTTCTCCATTGTTCTTCCATTCACAGTTGTGACTCTGTTATAAAATGTTTCCAGAGACAACAAAAAATTTCCTGCAGGAGATTTCAAATCTGTAGTTGTGCCATTGCACTGAACATAAAATTATTCAGTGAGTTGATTACTTGATGCTATAGGAGAAAATCAAGTCTGATACATTGTTTGTAGAAATGCAAAATAGCACAGTCCTTTTTTTGGGGGGGGCTGGGGAGGGTGGCATTGTGCAAATATTTAGCATAGCTATGTACATATTTGTCCTGATAATCCTTTTCCCAGAAACCTCTTCTAAACATGAACTTGAAGAAATAAAACTGAGCACATGTACAATACAATATGATTTATTGTGGTATTATTTCTGGCAGTAAAAGACAGGGAAAAATGGATATCCATATTACATACATATAACTAGTCCTATGCAGTCATAAAAACAAACAGGGAAGTTAGGTATTAGCTAATGTGAAGTGATTCCCAGGTTACATAATTAAATGCAAATTGACAAACATAGTAGCCTTAATCTTGTGTAAGAAAGGGGAAAAATATAGATATATATTTTATATGTTCATTTGGTACTCTATATGATAGAGTACAGTATAATATAATACAATATAATATATATGTATATAAAATACTGAATAAATAAACCAGAAATTCATTTTGCTGGTATCTCCAGGAAATGTGATGTTTGAAGAGGGTAAGGAGTACAGAAATGCAAGTGAGATTATTCTTAATAAATATATATATTTTTACAAATTTTGATTTTTAATTATGTTAGTGTATGGCACATTGAATAAAATTGAACAAACTCGAAAAAGCAATCCCTAAAACTGAAAACAAACTAATTCAACCAGCTGTGTATGAAATTTGTAATCTATTTTTATATAAAATTATATATTTTAAGTGATTTTAAATAATATTTTCACTCTACATCCTTAGTGAGAGATACCCTAAAACCAAAAGAAATACAAATAAACATTCAATGTAATTCAATAACTGTGCACTCTACAGTTCCTAATATTTCCATAATTTGTTTTTGTTTTATATGAGGTTTGGACTGGTTTTATTTTGTTCACTTTTCAGGTTTAATTCTATGTGCATTTCTAACTACCTTTCTTTTTTTAACATATTTATGAGTATAATTGCTTTACAATGCTGTGTTAGTTTCTGCTGTATAACAAAGTGAGTCAACTATACGTATACAATTATCCCCATATCCCCTCCCTTTTGTGCCTCCCTCCCACCCTCCCTATCCCACCACTCTAGGTGGTCACAAAGCACAGAGCTGGTCTCCCCATGCTATGTGGCTGCTTCCCACTATCTATTTTACATCTGGCATTGTATATTTGTCAATGCTACTCTCTCACTTTGTCCCAGCTTATCCTTCCCTGCCCCCTGTATCCTCAAGTCCATTTTCCAAATCTGTATCTTTTTTCCTGTCCTGCCCCTATGTTCTTCAGAACCATTTTTTATTTAGATGGCAAAGGGAGTGTTTCTTTAGGTTCTCTTTCATCATCAGTGTATAGGAATGCAAGAGATTTCTGTGCATTAATTTTATATCCTGCTACTTTACCAAATTCATTGATTAGTTCTAGGAGTTTTCTAGTAGCATCTTAAGAATTCTCTATGTCCATAAGGACTCTCATGATATAGTATCATGGCATCTTCAAACAGTGAAAGTTTTACTTCTTCGTTTCCAATTTGGATTCCTTTTATTTCTTTTTCTTCTCTGATTGCTGTGGCTAAAACTTCAAAAACTATGTTGAATAATACTGGTTGGAGTGGGCAACCTTATCTTGTCCCTGATCTTAGTGGAAATTGTTTCAGTTTTTCACCTTTGAGAACGATGTTGGCTGCTGGTTTGTCATATATGGCGTTTATTATATTGAGGTAAGTTCCCTCTATGCCTATTTTCTGGAGGGTTTTTATTATAAATAGGTGTTGAATTTTCTCGAAAGCTTTTTCTGCATCTATTGAGAGTATCATATGGTTTTTATCCTTCAGTTTGTTAATATGATGTATCACATTGATTGATTTGGGTATATTGAAGAATCCTTGCCTTCCTGGGGTAAACACCACTTGATCATGGTGTATGATTCTTTAATATGTTGTTGGATTCTGTCTGCTAGTATTTTGTTGAGGATTTTTTTGCATCTATGTTCATCAGTGATGTTGGTCTGTAGTTTTCTTTTTTTGTGACATATTTGTGTGGTTTTGGTATCAGGGTATGGTGGTCTCATAGATTGAGTTTAGGAGTGTTCCTCCCTCTGTCATATTATGCAAGAGTTTGAAAAGGATAGATGTTAGCTCTTCTCTAAATGTTTGATAGAATTCTCCTGTGAAGCCATCTGGTCCTGGACTTTTGTTTGTTGGAAGATTTTTAATCACGGTTTCAATTTCAGTGCTTGTGATTGGTCTGTTTATATTTTCTATTTCTTCCTGGCTCAGTCTCAGAAAATTGTGCTTTTCTAAGAATTTGTCCATTTCTTCCATGTTGTCCATTTTATTGGCATATAGTTGCCTGTAGTAATCACTCATGATCCTTTGTATTTCTTCAGTGTCAGTTGTTACTTCTCCTTTTTCATTTCTAATTCTATTAATTTGTCTTCTCCCTTTTTTTCTTGATGAGTCTGGCTAATGGTTATCAATTTTGTTTACCCTCTCAAAGAACAAGATTTTAGTTTTATTAATCTTTGCTATTGCTTTCTTCATTTCTTTTCATTTATTACGGATCTAATTTTTATGATTTGTTTCCTTCTGCTAATTTTTTATTATTATTATTATTTCTCTAATTGCTTTAGGTGTAAGGTTAGTTTTTTTATTTGAGATGTTTCTTGTTTCCTGAGGTAAGATTATATTGCTATAAATTTCCCTCTTAGAACTGCTTTTGCTGCATCCGATAGGTTTTGGGTCTTCATGTTTTCACTGTCATTTGTTTCTAGGTACTTTTTTATTTCCTCTTTTATATCTTCAGTGATCCCTTGTTTACTTAGTAGTGTATTGTTTAGCTTCCATGTCTTTGTATTTTTTATAGTTTTTTTTCCCTGTAATTCATATCTAGTCTCATAGTATTGTGGTCAGAAAAGATACTTGATATGATTTCAATTTTCTTAAATTTACTGAGGCTTGATTTGTGACTCAAGATATGATCTATGCTGGAAAATGTTCCATGAGCACTTGAGAAAAATGTGTATTCTGTTGTTTTTGGATGGAATGTCCTAGAAATATCAATTAAGTCCATCTTGTTTAATGTATCATTTAAAGCTTGGGTTTCCTTATTTATTTTCATTTTGGATGATCTGTCCATTGGTGAAAGTGGGGTGTTAAAGTCCCTTACCATGAATGTGTTACTGTCAATTTCCCCTTTTATGGTTGTTAGCATTTGCCTTATGTATTGAGGTGCTCCTAGGTTGGGTGCATAAATATTTACAATTGTTATTTCTTCTTCTTGGATTGATCACTTGATCATTAGTAGTGTCCCGCTTTGTCTCTTCTAATAGTCTTTATTTTAAAGTCTATTTTGTCTGATATGAGTATTGGTACTCCAGCTTTCTTTTGATTTCCATTTGGATGAAATATTTTTTTCCACCCCCTCACTTTCAGTCTGTATGTGTCCCTAGGTCTCAAGTGACTCTCTTGTAGACAGCATATATACAGGCCTTGTTTTTGTATCCATTCAGCCAGTCTATATCTTTTGGTTGGAGCATTTAATCCATTTACATTTAAGTTAGTTATTGATATGTATGTTCCTATTACCATTTTCTTAATTGTTTCAGCTTTGTTATCATACGTCTTTTTCTCCTCTTTTGTTTCCTGCCTAGAGAAGTTTCTTTAGCATTTGTTGTGAAGCTGGTTTGGTGGTGCTGAATTCTCTTAGCTTTTGCTTGTCTGTAGAGATTTTAATTTCTGCATCAAATCTGAATGAGATCCTTGCTGGGTAGAGTAATCTTGGCTGTAGGTTTTTCTCTCTCATCACTTTAAATATGTCCTGCCACTCCCTTCTGGCTTTCAGAGTTTCTTTTGAAGGATCAGCTGTTAACCTTATGGGGATTCCCTTGTATGTTATTTGTTGATTTTCCTTTGCTGCCTTTAATTTTTTTCTTTGTATTTATTTTTTGATAGTTTGATTAATATGTGTCTTGGAGTGTTTCTCCTTGATTTATTCTGTATGGGACTCTCTGCACTTCCTGGACTTGATTGACTATTTCCTTTCTCGTATTAGGGACGTTTTCAGCTGTAATCTCTTCATATATTTTCTCAGTCCATTTCTTTTTCTCTTCTTCTTCTGGGACCACTATAATTCGAATGTTGGTGTATTTAATGTTGTCCCAGAGGTATCTGAGACTCTCCACAATTCTTTTCATTCTTTTTTCTTTATTCTGCCCTGTGGTAGTTATTTCCACTATTTTATCTTCTAGGTCACTTATCCATTCTTCTACCTCAGTTATTCTGCTATTGATTCTTTCCAAAGATTTTTTTATTTCATTTATTGTGTTGTTCATCATTATTCCTTTGCTCTTTAGTTCTTCTAGATACTTGTTAAAAAGTTTCTTGTATTTTCTCCATTGTATTTCTGAGATTTTGGATCATCTTTACTATCATTACTCTGAATTCTTTTTCAGGTAGATTACCTATTTCCTCTTCATTTGTTTAGTGTAGTGTGTTTTTACTTTGCTCCTTCATCTGCTGCACATCTCTTTGTCTTCTCATTTTGCTTAACTTACAGTGTTGGGGTCTCCTTTTCTTAGGCTGCAGGTTCTTAGGTCCCATTGCTTTTGGTTTCTGCCCCCAGTGGCTAATATTGTTTCAGTGTGTTTTGTTGGCTTCCTCGGGGAGGGGACTGGTGTCTGTGTTCTGGTGGATGAGGCTGGATCTTGTCTTTCTGGTGGGAAGGACCACATCTGGTGGTGTGTTTCGGTGTGTCTGTGAACTTAGTATGATTTTAGGCAGGCTCTCTGCTAAAGGGTGGAGTTGTATTCCTGTCTTGCTAGTTTTTTGGCATGGGGTGTAGAACACTGGATCTTGCTCGTCTTTGAGTGGAGCTGGGTCTCAGCATTGAGACAGAGATCTCTGAGAGATCTCTCACCGATTGATATTACTTGGGGCTTGGAGGTCTCTGGTGGTCCAATGTCCTGAACTTGGCTCTCCCACCTCAGAGGCTCAGGCCTGACATACATCCAGAGCCCCAAGACCCTGTCAGCCACCTGGCCAGGTATGTGGAGAGTTTCTTGCCTTTTGGGAAGTCTGAGGTTTTCTTCCAGCATTCAGTAGGTGTTCTGTAGGAGTTGTTCCACATTTAGATGTATTTCCCATGTATTTGTGGTGAGGAATGTATCTCCACGTCTTACTCCCTGCCATCTTGAAGGTGCTTACTACTCCTCTTTTTAAAACTATTTCTCCAGTTTCTTTGATGCTTTTTCTCTTTCTAAATAGGCATGCTATTTGAGGCTTTGATTTTATTCATTTTCTCCTGTATTTTTATTTACTTTATTAATAGGTTATTCTATTTTAATGTATTCAACTATCACCTCTAAATTAAGATGGCTAATGTCTCCAGCTTTTCCTCTCATTGATTACTCACTTCTATATTCTATGAATCCAGAACACAGTCTTTAGATGGGAGTTTTAACTTTGCCCATCATCAGTTGCCTCTGCAACTGTGGTGTTGTTTTCACTGATGTCCATGTTCTTCCAGTATCCCAATTGGAAACCAGTAGTTATCTTTGGTTCTCTCCAATCTTAACCCTCAAGCGGACCAACAAATGTGCATTCACCACCAGTACCACTGCTACTACTATTGCCTTAAATATATCCCTCTCAGTCTGATTTTCAACAACTTCTGTAAAATTTCTTTATGATAACTATTTAATTATATTTTCCATCATTAATCATTACAAATATTTTCTTGAGTTCAAATTGTCTCCTGCACTATAAATACATGTTATTATCTCTTTAGCTTCTCCTGTGCTCTGCATTCCTTTCAAAAAAATGTATTTTAATCTTTTCTACCTCTTCTCAGTTATTTTCTTTCAAATACATTCTTTTGTGACTATCTCAGCCCATGGTAAAAATGTCTTTTTTTTTCCCATTATATACATTACAACCATCCATTTTGTGTCATCTTATTTCTTCATAGTTTCATCTCTGCTCAGCTTAAGTTGCTTTAACCAAGTATGCTAGATCTGCTTCATCTAAGTGATTAGATGCCAGGCTATTGCTTTTCTCTAGCAACTAACACAATCATGGGATGATAAAAGTAGTTTGATAGCTAAGTTTAAATTTATGGCTTCATCCTAACTACCCTAAGACCAAAACCTGAGAATGCAGAAGATTTAGTCTCAATTAGGCATTAAATTCAAGCATTTTGTTGTGCTTTCTCAGTAATAACTACTCTAGAACTATTGTCATTCTAGAATTTTATCATTTCTGCACAAAATTTTCCATTCTCTGAAAATTTTAAAGCAGTTCTATTTTCCCCAAATTTCTTGTTTGTTTTATTTTTTTAATTGGGACATATAATACTGTTTCATTTCACCAGGAATTTGGATAAGAATTTATAATGTTTAAATCAAAATATTTAACCTTACTATTTTGGATTTCAGTGAGAATTTTCAGCAAGTTTAACTTGCTTAACTTTTGTCAGAGGTTTTTTTGTTTTGTTTTGTTTATAGGATAGAGGGCACCAAAAGTGAATTTGACACTAAAAACAATTACATTGCCTGGCAATTTAATGGAAGAAAGAATAAATAGTTTATTCCCCTAACCTCAAGGAATTTACAATCTGGAAGGAGAAAGAAACACATATGTCATTACATACACTTTAAAACAAATATGTACGTGTTTCAGAACCAACACGAATTTTATTTATTTTTATTAATTTATGTGCTATACAACATCTCAATCCAAAAAAAGATTTGATATTTCTTACAATGAAAGAAAAGTAGTAGGAAGGAATATATGATGAAAGAACCAACTGGACATGAAGCATATTAAAAATCCCAGTGTCATTTTCTGAGATATGTGGCAATTTATTAAAATCAAAAATTAACATCATTTTCATAACACACACTGTTAAGTATACAGTCAAGAAAATTAAAGCACCTATTTTGAGTAGTAATTAGTGTCCTCTGAAACCTGAAACTCAAATATGGACTGGGAACATATAGATTATTTGAGAAATGATTCCAGGAAGCAGGAAAATGACAGAAAAGAGGAAAATATAATGTAAAGATAAATCACTGAGATTGCTGCAGTAGTCAATGGAGTCATCATACCACCAAGACCTCTGACAAGCTTATCGGTTGCTTCTTGAAGTTCTCTACCTAGAGACGGGATGCTGGGGCATCTACCCACCAGCTCCTATCCCTGTTCTTTGAGATGTTAAATTCCCTGCCCTTCTGGGCTTTACTTTTGCACAAACCAACTGAGTAACTATGTCTTCAGGGGAAACTCTAAGGCAGAAAAGGAAAAAAATGCATAATATGCTGTTGAACAGAAGGCTGTCAGCATGAATCCAACCTTCAAGGAACTGTATACCACAGCTAGAACTGAAATCAGAGCTGGACCAAGGCACTGTGAACAAGAAGCCAAAAGCCTGCAGGTCAGTCCACTCCTTTCAGGGCTCATGTCTGTCTGTACTCTTTATGTCTACATTGTTACTTAACTTTTTGAAGTAGTAGTTCACTGATTTCTTTTTAAATGTTAGGAGATTTAATGAGATTACATAGAGTCTCTGCTGCTGAAAAAGGCCTGGAGCCTATAACTGCGGTCTATCAACTCACTGTTTCAAATTCATTCAGCATTTCAAGCAGTCCAGATTTCCAGTGGGATGAAACAGATCTTTCTTTATAATCAATAGGATATATTGTTACCTTGCTCTCATCAAGCCATGGTTGAAAAATACTATTTGCACAATGATTGTCAGGCTTGGAATCACCAGAAATGCCCAAGTGAGCACGCTGGGTTCCAGCATACTTCTCTCAGACCCTATTACGTAGCAGCAACTCTGGTTCTACATGGATATCAGGGTTGATTATGACCATTATCAAGCTAAGGCTTTATTGAACTCAATTAATTATTATTATTATCATTTGCTTACTATTCCATTATCAGGATAAGAACAAATTACCCAGATAGATGTTGTAACTTCAGACTCAGTGGAAAATTTTTTAATCACCCTTTTCTGTATTTTCTTTCCTGGAAGATAATTCAACAGAAGTCAAAGCTGTGAGAAAGAAAGCAAAAATATGTGTACAAATTAACCACTGGAATGGTATTGAAAATGGTCACGTTGATTTGACTTCCACTTCTTCATCCCTAGTGCCATGTAATCTTACCTTGAGATTCACAAAAGCATATGTAGGAAATTACAAAGCTTTGTAATTTGTTGGTTTGTAGGAAATTCACTGTTTATAACAGGCAGCGTTCAAAACAGAAAGTATTTTCTGAGAAAGAACAGCACATGGCTCTCTGTCTGGGGGAATCTATTACCTTGGAGGCTATGGTGTTGTGTCCACTGAGCTTGGGAGTTAGACTCAGACTGCTAAAGTGTAAGCGGAGAGGTATTTTTTTCAAGCAGAATAGCAAATTTGAGCAAAAAGTCCTGCCCAGTTGGCACATTTGACTTTGATCTATAAGTTAATTTCCATGAATTAGTCCCAAGAGGTAAGGGACCAAAATAGTGGTTGGGCATTTGAAATTTGATCAGTTAGTATTTCACAGGAAGTTACTGGAATGTGTCTTATCCAGACAAATTTGCATTCATAGGAAACATACCATGGCTTTTAAGCCTCACAGATGAGGGTATGAGCAATAGAGATGAAATGTTGTTGGCCCCATAAGCAAAAAGAGTCTATATCAATGTCAAATAAAGGTTAATTTTTAAATGAATTTTTTTAAACAGACTCAAGAAGCTAGTTTATCATATCAGTTCTGCCACCTGGGAGATAACTACTTACTTTATGTAACTGAATAACTTTCTAGAGACTTGAAATAGCAAAAGCCACAGGTGCAATTAACCTGACACTGTTCCTGTGAAATAAGATCACTAAGAAACACAAGGCACAGAAACAGCCTAGGATCACAGTGTAAAAGTACCACAAAGGTCTTCAGGATGTTTGGCTAAAAGACTAATTAAAATAATATATTTTGTACATTTATTATCTTGTCAAATGCAAGCATGAAAATACCCCACACTTCTGATTCTTAACTGTCTTTCTTTACAGAGTGTATCCTTGTTTTAACATATTCAAAATTCTCATTTGTCTATCCAAACTTATTCATATGAAAATGTGTTTCATTAAAGCCAAAATATAATAGCATTTGGACACAAAATCACGCCAACGCATATCATTAACCTGCCCTCATTGACGTAAATGAATATGCATTTGGCTTCTAGACAATGCTGGCTATGCAATTTGCAGGCCTCGTGCTAAATGAAAATCCTAGACCCAAGCTGGGAGAGAGGAAGTTAACACCCACATTCCAAGAGTCTACTGTCCCAACCCATGATGAACAGCTGACCTCAAGACATTGCAACCTCCCTGCCTGAAGCTCTCAGTACTTGGATCGTGAATGGGTGAGACATCAATGCACCACGGCCCTGTCAGTCCAGGATGGGATGGCCGTTGCCTAGACCTGCCCAGAGATGCCATTGGCTACACACATGACCCTCAACCCCTCCAGGAGATCAAATCCCCACAGAGGGGCAGACGGTGACCTCAGACTGTGTCCATTCCCACCTCATGCTTCCAGACTTCCTGGTCACTGCTCCAGGTGGATGGCAGTAGTGGTCATGAAGCAGAGGCAGTAAGGGTGCAGTGAGAGTTGGGACTGCACGTGAGCTGAGGCTCTGAGTCTCTACCCCATTCTCCACTGTTCTATCGGATTTAAGATGCAAATGCATGGGATTGACATATATACACTAATATGTATTAAACGGATAACTAATAAGAACCTGCTGTATTTTAAAACAACCCACAAATTCAAAGATAAATCATTAAAATTTCAAGTCAACAGTCACAGAACATTCAAACCCTAAGCATGGGGCCCTCTCAGCCTGGGTCCCTGTGCGACTGCATTGACAGCAACCTATGAAGCTTATCTTGCCTCTAGATGTACATCCTCCATTGCCTTGGAAAAGTGAAAACACTCTCCTCAGAAATAATCTCCAGAGCATGGAGATCACGATTCAATTATGAATGTTTGGGAGATGTTTTAGTACAGGCTTAATTACACAATTGTCCCTATTCTCAATAATACCATCATAGTCCGAGGCTTTGGGGCACCACTATTAATGTAAACCAACAAATAAAGTGGCACCTTTTCTTCTTCTGTACAAACTAAGATCATACTGTTGCATTTGTCAAAACCAACTGCAGGGTTGGAATAACAATATATAAATCATTCTAAACCTTTTTTAGTGCCTCCAAACCATTCATAATGCAGCACAACTTTGTGAAATCCTGGTGAGACTGAATACGTAAAAGATTTGCTTCTACATTATTCCTCCACTGTCATAATCCATCCTTTGATTTGGGGGCTTACTCTCCTCTGAGCTCAGACTTTCTATTTTGAAACATTTCTGACCATCAGGAAAGTACTTCAGTGAATTCAAGTGAATTATTCTTCTTTATAAATTTTGCTTTCTAACCCTGATTCTGCACTGTAGAACCATACAATAAATTTAATTTATTTTTCTTGTGAAAGCTATTTAAATATTTAAGTAGAGTTACATATCTTAAGATTAACATGTTTTATATATATTAGATGACAAAAAGATCAGCTAATTCATCCTACTAATAATTATTGAGTGTCTCCTTTTTGTCAGTATGCAAAGATAAACATGATATATAAAAGAGGCATTGCTCCTGCTCTCAGAGAGATGGCAATATTGTCATCTTCAGACAATTCTTCAAACAAAACAAGTATAAAAATGGGGAGAGGAGATACTGAGTATTAGGGAAGCACAGGACAAGAGACTCTAATCCACATATACCTGAGTGTCACCAGGTAAAGATGTACAGCTGTGAACAGGGATTGCTGAGAAGGAGTAGAAGGAGGGGTAGACATATTTTAGGCAGATATAAAGTATATAATAAATTCCAAAGAAAAATGACAATATGATAAACTTAAGGCCTAAATTGATAGTTGTAGCTGGGAATAGTGTGCAAAGGAAACAATGGTGAGTCAGAGTCTATAAGATAAACAGAAGCTGGGTCACGTAGACCATTGCCAACTGTGTCAAGTTTAGATTTGACTTGCAGATTGAAGAGATCATTACAGTGTTTTAAAAGTGATGGCTTCATCTTTTGGTTAAAGATAGACCACTCTGGGGCTTCCTTGGTGGTGCAGTGGTTGGGAGTCTGCCTGCCGATACAGGGGAAATGGGTTCGTTCCCCAGTCCGGAAAGATCCCACATGCCGTGGAGCGGCTGGGCCCATGAGCCATGCCCGCTGAGCCTGTGCGTCCAGAGCTTGTGCTCCACAACGGGAGAGGTCACAGCAATGAGAGGCCCGCGTACTGCAAAGAAAAAAAAAAAAAAAAGATAGACCACGCTGGATGCATTAGGAACCAGTGCCAGAATGAGGGAAAAAATACTTGAAGCCACAAGACTAGTGATGAGTGTGTTGAAGGAAGTTAGGTGAGAGACGGAAGAGTCTGATCTAAGGAAGAGTTAGTCGGGAGTGAATAAAGTGGATGGATGTCAAAATTATATTCAAATTTAGGAGGTATAAATTGCAGAGCTTGTTATTTGGATATGGAAAATGAGAGGAGAGAGTTAAAGTTCATACCCCTGTTGTTAATTGGGCAAACTTGTAGATGGTGAAGTCATTTATTACAATAGGAATCAGAAGAGTAGATTTTAAGGAGAAGGCCGGTCAGTTTGGGACAGGTTATGGTGGATGTGGCTCATCCAAGTATGAAGTCTAAAAAGTAGCTGTAATATATAGATCAGGGGTTCCATGGAGAGAATGACTAGAGAAATGCATGGGAGATATGTATCTATAGGTGGTAATTGAAGGTAGGGACATGGGAGAAGCTGCTTAAGGAGAAAACTAAGGAGAAAGTAGGAGAGCATGAGGCAGAGACTGGAGGAACCACTGATCATTAAGGGACAGACTGAGGACATGGTGCTCAAAGAAGCCTAAGAAGGAGCAGCACAAGGAGAATGAAAGTTTTCACCAGAAGTGCCATGCCACAGAGGCCATAGTTCTGGCAAAATTGGGAAGGAATTAGATCCAAGTAGTAAAAGAAAGTATTAACCTTACATAAGAGACACCTCTACCTGTAACGGGAGAAGGTGGTATTTAAATATGAGCTTGCAGGTGATAGTGTAGTTTTGCAAAATTTTGCATAAAGAGTCTATTTTCAGTGCAGAGAAATTATGTTCATTCGCTAAAAGTGAAGAGGGAATGTTTGAATGTGAGCAATAAAGAAGACGTGTGTGAACAATGAGGGAGAGAAATGACTTGCTAAATAAAGGTCACTGAGTGACAGGGTGGCCTATATGAAACTGTCATCACGAATTTACAATAGCATAAAGTGGGGCTTTTGAGTGAAATTCTCCAAGAAAACTCAGTAGCCTGGCTTGAGAAATAAAGTCTGTCAGGTCCATGAGAATTGAAGTTTTGTCAGCACTCAGCAGAGATATGACCAAAAACCTCAAGTTACAGGAAAAGATGAAGAATCAAATGTTGCAAATTTCCTTGATAATATATGACTGGAAAATAAAAATAAAGGAGTTATATATACTAGTAATGTATATGTATTTAAAATATACATATTTATTTTTATATATAAAATATAAACTTATAATGTATATATGAAGAATATATATATATGAAGAATATATATATATATATAAAGAATGCTGTGATAAGATTTAGGGATATAGTTTTTATTTCAGAAGTAGAAAAGTTGTGGTGCATAAGACACAGGATATATTCATGGTAGTGAACAATTGAAATGAATTGTACAGGGTCACTGGTAATGAAACAATTAGTGTTTAAGGGACAATAAATAATTGCAGAATAAACTACAATCTCTTTTATCCATTCATCAATAATGTGTGGTAACAGCATGATCTGGTTTCCTTGTTAACAGGACTCCTCTGACTTCTGTGTTGAGAATAGATTGAAAGGGGCAAGCATAGAGCAAGACCAAAAGCCCACCTGAGACTTCAGTCTTAACAGGAACAAAGAATGTTCCAATAACAATAATCATAATAACAGGAGAGAAATTAGGCACACATGTAGGAAGGTAGAGGGTGCACCAGTTATCTCGGAGAAGTAAATTGTAAGATCAAGAATTGAAAGCATGAATGGGGGAAAGCTGTGTTGTAGGTTAAATGTAAACAGGCAAGATCTGAAGTGCTGGGGAAGGAACAGAATAGGGAAATAGAGCAGGATTGCTGGACTGATTCAAGGACTCAATTCAGCACAGTGATTGTGAATTTAAAAAGATCTCTTTCAGCATGATTACAAATGTATCTTTCATCACAATAGCTACCAGGGTGTAAGGGATGGGGTTGTCAAAGATATTAATTTAATCAGAGAGTTTTTATTGCCCTATCTAGATATAAAGCTAGTCTTGGACTACCTATGTAGGCACAGGAAGTGGTATAATGATTGACCATTGATTTTAAACTGGATAAATAGGGAAGTGCAAGGATAAAGGGGGTAGGAATTACAAATGTAGAATCAAGTCATTAGAAGCTATTTAGTGCTAAACTTTCATTGGAGATGCAGTACATGAGAAAGTGATATGAAAAGACAGGAGTCAGTAGGAGAGCGGAATTTTTCAAATGCTATTCTGGGGTACTTGAATAGGTAATGATAAACTCCGAAGGTGGAAAAGTGTAACCATTTGAATGAGTGGCCAAGGCAAGGACGAGGACAAGTTCATTGGAGAAGATGAGGTGCAGCACCTGTGGGGCTAGATTACAAAAGCTGATCTACATGGATATATATATACTTGGAGATATATATATATATATATATATATATATATATATATAAAGAACTAAGAACAATGTCTGGAATGGTGTTGGGGAGTGGAATGGGAGGGTAAGCTATTATTTATATTCATTCGAATGTCCTGGAACATCTAGTAGAGTATCTGAATATTATAAAATACCTATTTGTTGAATTGAAAATTTTGTTTTGAATGAAGTACTTTGGTTAAGACAGGCTAATTTCACACATTTTCCAAATCTAAGTAGCAATCTCATTTACTGAGAAAGCTGAAATTCAGATAGCACACTCTGTAAATTTGGGATGCTAATTAGATGTGACTACCTATTGATTGTGAGTCCTACAGTGCAATGAAAGTGCATAATTATAGAAGAGACTGGCTTCTATAGCTCTGAATTTCTTTCTGCTTCAAAGACTATAAATTAATTTTGTCTGATTAACTGGGCAACCCATTGATTGAATTACTAGCAACCCAAACTTTCCTCCTAGAGGTCAACTTTAAATTAGCATCAAATGTTTCATGTATTTTCTTTCATCAGTGAAACATAAACAACATGGGAAGAAAGAATTCTTGGCCCAAACTTAACAAGTGAATAAAAGTTTTATAAAAGTTTAAGTTATTAGGTAGCATGTTTCAAGATTTCTAACTTAAGCTGAAAACAGCCAATATATCAAATTAAATGTGATACTTTATGTATCATAGATCACAAGATAGTTTAAAATATAAAATTCTCAAAAAGTGGTGTTCTATGCAAAAGTAATATGAAAAATTAAAAGTTAAAGGTAATAAAATGACTATAGAAATTTGTCTATACTCAATTTCATAGACTTTTATTTATTTTTAATAAGGTTTTGCTTATTCCAACTTAATAGTAATATATGCTCAATATAGAAAAGTCTGAAAATTTAAAATGTTTTTAAACTTTTTGTAAAATCATCTAAAACTTACTACAATTTATCTCTTAATTATTTTACTGTCAGTTTTCAGTGGTGTTGTTTTGATTGAGATCTAAATTCATGTGTAATAGTCTATATTACTGTATAACTTTAATATAGTAACATAAGTAGAAGTCATTTCATTAAAATATCTTATGGTAGCAGAGTAGGCCTACCGAGTCATTACAGAATATTAGTAAGATATACTGATTAATCCTTTATTGCTAACATAAGCACAGATTAAAAGATCAGTGGACTATAACAGATAATCCAGAAAGAGCTTCAATCTATGTGGGGATTTTGAATATGACAGTGGTCTCATTTCAAATCTATAAAAATTGCTCTTGTCAAACAATAATTTTAAAAGATAATTGGAGAAATTTATAAAAATTAGAAATTCAGTAATATTCAAATATCGACATGGTCATAATTAGATACAAATTTCATAATAGCAATATGCTTATAAATTTGGGGAAAAAATCTTAGAAGAGCTTATGCAGTTCTCAGCCACAGCATATGGATATTAGCAGTCTCATTCACTATGCATTAGTGTAAGTCATATGGATATTGGCAGTCTCATTCACCATGCATTAGTGTAAATCAATATAATGTCCTTTAGAAAATAATTTGATACTATGTATCATAATATTACAAGTAAATTTGATCTACTGACTTCACTTTTAAGAATGTTTCTTCCAGATAGGGATGCTCACTTCTGTATACAATTTTAATGCAAAATACAACTGAATATATATCAAACAATTAAAATTACAGAGAAAACATTACATATTTATATCATATACATATAAATGTTCATCCATAACACTGGATACTTTAAAACAATTATGAAAAATAAATAGGACATTGACCAAGATATAATGTAAAGAAAAAGTCAAAATAATGTGCATGATTTTTATAATAAAAAATATAAACCTCAATGTTCAACTAGGACCACCATGAAAAGTATGCTGTCATTGAAGAAAACTGGAAAACAACTGACAATTTTGAAAATGAGTGGAGCCTCTAAGAGTAAAGCAAAAGAAAATATATATAAACACTGTACTTTCATTAATAGATCATTCCTAAATATCCAATTTTGATAATCTAATACGTGTATCTTGGAACTTAACCACAAAGTAAATAAGATGGTGAATGGTGGAGCAAGGCTGTTGAGGTGGGAGTTTAAAGGTAAGAAGGTGAAGGAGGCTAGAAAATCCTGTACGGTAATGACTTACATTTGGAAGCATCAGTATAAGTTCATATTTAGCTAAATATAGATACAGATGGCTATATACAGAATTATTTATACCAGTGCACATGTATGAGTCATCGTACACACATACAGTCCCTTGCTTTGTTAGCTGAGAGGACCTAGAAGCAATGAAATCTCAGTAACAATGTGTACTCCTGGCAGCTAGATCTTGGAGTCTAATGCCATTCTCCAATAAGTAAAAGTAAGCCTCCTTGGAGAAAGGGTGGATTCTAGAGCTGAGCCTGGAGCATCTTCTAGTGCCAGAAAGTAAGAAAGTACTGAACACAGGCACACACACAGAATAATGGAGTATGCCAGAAGAACACAGAGTTCACTAAAAGGGTCAAAACTGAAATAATCTGAGTAACAACATAAATAAAGTAGCAATGGATTATTAAGAAAAATATGAAAAATATCCACGAGTCTACCCTGCTGTAAATAAATAATTGAATAAACAAAGAAAATGAGGGAAAAGGCCAAAGTCTCCCATGAAGAATAATTCCAAATAATTCATGTAGATATTTCATTCTCAGTGAGGTGAAGCATAACTCCCCACTCCTTAAATATGGGCTGTGCATAGGGAAAGGGGTGGGTGGGTATTTACAGTGGAAAAATAAGACAAACACTTGCTTAGACAGGTGATCAAAGTTAACATCATTTGAAGTAAGTCATGCTGATAATCTGTAACCTTGATAGGATGTGATGAATATGGTATTTCACTTCTGTGAAATTTTACCCCAAAACACATAATCTCAGCATAATCATGAGGAAAATATCAGACTAATCCCAACTGAGAAGAATTCTACAGGATGCCTGACCAGTATTCATCAAATTGTCAAGGTTATCAAAAGCAATGAAAGTCTGATAAACTTTCAGAGCCTGGAGTGGCCTAAGGAGACATAATGACCAAACGTAATGTGCTATCCTGAAACAGAAAAATGTCAGTGGAAAAAAAAAAAAAACTAAGAAAATCTGAATAGAGTATGGACTTTAGTTACTAAAGTATCAACATTAATTTTTAATTTATCAAATGTACCGCATTAACACAAGTTGTTAATAATAAGGAAAACTGGAGGCAAGGTATAGGGAAACTCTCTTTACTTTCTTTTCAAATATTCTGTAAATATAAAACTGTTGTGAAAATAAAGTTTATTAAAAACTTGATTACCTATGTGTCCATCTCAATAAGAAGAAAAATAAAATAGAAAATCTTAAATAATAAATATAAGAGAAAAAATGTGAGATTAAACAAGCATAAAAAAGAAAACCAATACAACCTGTTTGTATTTTGAAGTAAGAATAATGAAATACAAATAATTATAGTAAGATTAACCAAAACAAACAAGCAAAGAAGAAAAAAAATTATCAGAGAAATAAGACAAAAAAAGAAATATAATCATAGGCTGTCTACACAGACTATGATTTTGAAAAACATAAAATTAGTATGAAGTACTTTAGCTAATGAAGTTTTTTAAAAAATCAGATACACAGAAAAATTATAGAAAAAATGTAGGCAATGCTTAAGAAGTTTCCAAAACTGGTGAAATATATCAGCCCAAAGTTTCAAGAAGGTAGGTCAACCCAGGATAGCATAAAGATGAAGAAAGCCTCACTAGGGACATATATCAAAGCTGCTGAAAAATAAAAGACAAAGAGGAAAGCCTTGAAAAGGGCATATGATCTTAAATGAAATCACAATTATATTGACAGATAACGTCACAAAAGAAATGTTGCAAACAAGAAAAAAATGAATAATATATTTAAATTCCAGAAAGGAAAAACTCCTAACCTAGATTCAGTGTTCAATAAAAATATCTCTTGAACTAACTAAAAACACAGAGAAAATATATCAATAATGGTTTTTCAGACATTGGACATTAAGCAACTTAGAACAGTGATCCTTGAGATGCGAGAACAAAATGTATGCTCTTCCCAGCTAACTTCTGGGAGAAAGTTTTTAGGCCAGAGAGTAGTCAGGGGACATTCAGTAGAAACCAGCATTCTCTCTGAATTGGAAATGTGGTGCTGGAAGCCCAAAAGCTGAGGCAGCTGGAGTTGTCAGGGGAGAGTACCAGACTAGAGGAAGCTGCAGAGTGACAAACCCTCAGAGCTACAGAGAGGGTCCCATGTGAATCTTAAGCTTGGTAACGATCAGTGCATGAGCTGTCTACCTAAAGCTGGGGAGAGAATCACCCAATGGGTACAGAGGGAATAAATCTGAGAGCTCATACAGAAATTTCTGATATTCCCTCACCACTGTGGAAAATTTGTAAGTCAAGATAATCAGAAGTTTATTGTCTCAACATTGGTATAAATTAGCCCTAGACTAGACATGTCTTATCCTGTCTATAAGGCTCCCAGCAGTGTAAAATTTACAAGGTTTGGCAACTGATCAAAAAATAAAGTTATTTAACAATGGCATAAAGTATGATCCAGAATGATGAAAAAATTGATCAGTAGAAGCAGATACAGAATGACACAAATAACAGAATTGATGGAAAATGGTTTTAAAACCATTATTATAACATTACATGTTCAAGGAGATAAAGATTGAACATAAGTAGAGAAATTTAAAGATATTTAAAGATAAAAAAGACTCATGTTGGAATTTTTAGAGGTTAAAAAATGAAATGGATGAGATACAAAAAGTAGACTGTAGAAAAGATGTGTTAACATGACGACATTGTATCAGTAAAGTGTGGGATGACCTCAAGCAGCTTAACATATGTGTAATTGCAGTCCCAAAAGAAGAAACAGTGGAGATGAAAAATATTTGAAGATTGAAGAACAATGTCTATTTTCAAAAAAAGTTTAAAACTGTGAACTCACAGAAATGAGAAGTTCAAAGAACGCTAAGCAAAAACAAACAAACAAACAAAACAACTAGGAACATCATACTCAAAACTAGTCATAATGAGAATATCTTAAAAGCAGTCAAAGTTGGAGCAGGGGTGCATGTTATGTACAGAGAAAGAGATGTTTTTTTTTTTTTCAGGAACACGGCAAACTAGAAAGATAGTAGAAGAAAATCTTCTACAAAGGAAAAAATAAAGCACCATAGAATTCCACACAGGCAAGTGATTTTTTTTTTAAGGAAAAATGGGACTATTTCTGCTTTATAACAAAGTGAATCAGCTACACATATACATATAACACCATATCTCCTCCCTCTTGCATCTCCCGCTCACCCTCCCTATCCCACCCCTGTAGGTCATCACAAAGCACCAAGCTGTTCTCCCTGTGCTATGTGGCTGCTTCTCACTAGCTATCTATTTTACATTTGGTAGTGTATATATGTCAGTGCCACTCTCTCACTTCAGCCCAGCTTACCGTTCCCCCTCCCCGTGTGCTCAAGTCCATTCTCTATGTCTGCTTCTTTATTCCTGTCCTTCCCGTAGGTTCATCAGAAACATTTTATTTTTATTTTTTTAGATTCCATATGTATGTGTTAACATATGGTATTTGTTTTTCTCTTTATGACTTACTTCACTCTGTATGACAGACTCTAGGTCCACCCACCTCACTACAAATAACTCAATTTTGTTACTTTTTATGGCTAAGTAATATTCCATTGTATATATGTGCCACATCTTCTTTAACCATTCATCTGTCAATGAACATTTAGGTTGCTTCCATGTCCTGGCTATTGTAAATAGTGCTGCAACGAACATTGTGGTGCATTACTTTTTAACTTAAATCCTAGTATCGTAATTTCCTCTTTCTTCATCCTTAATATAAAATATCTCTTATGAGATAATATTATCAAATTTTTATCTTGCTTTGTACTAAATTAGAAACTACTAATATTTTTTGACAACTTTGTTGGAGTATAACAATGTTATACAATGTTTACAATGTTGTGTTATTTTCTGCTGTATAACAAAGTGAATCAGCTATATGTATACATATATCCCAATATGCCCTCCCACTTACGTCTCCCTCCCACACTCCCTACCCCACCCCTCTAAGTGGTCACAAGGCACCGACCTGATTTCCCTGTTTGATGCAGCTGTCTCCCACTAGCTATCTACTTTACATTTGGTGGTGTATATATATTGATGCTACTGTCTCACTTCATCCCAGATTACACTTCCCTGCCCCCTGTATCCTCAAGTCCATTCTTTACATCTGAGTCTTTAATCCTGTCCTGCCCCTAGGTTCTTCACAACCTTTTTTTTTCTTTTTTTTTTTAGATTCCATATATATGTGTTAGTATACGGTATTTGTTTTCCTACTTTTGACTTACTTCATTTTGTATAACAGACTCTAGGACCATCCACCTCACTACAGAAAACTCAGTTTTGTTTCGTTCTATGTCTGAGTAATATTCCATTGAATATATGTGCCACATCTTCTTTATCCATTCAACTGTTGATAGACACTTAGCTTGCTTCCATGTCCTGGCTATTGTAAATAGTGCTAAAATAAATATTGTGGTACACGTCTCTTTTTGAATTATGCTTTTCTCAGGGTATATGCCCAGTAGTGGAATTATTGGGTCATATGGTAGTTCTATTTTTAGATTTTTAAGGAACCTCCATACTGTTCTCCATAGTGGTTGTATTAATTTACATTCCCACCAACAGTGCAAGAGAGTTTTCTTTTCTCCATACCCTCTCCAGCATTTATTGTTTGTAGATTTTTTGATGATGGGCATCCTGACTGGTGTGAGATGATACTTCATTGTGCTTTTGATTTGCATTTCTCTAATGATTAGTGATGTTGAGCAACCTTTCATGTGTTTTTTGGCAATCTTTATATCTTCACTGAATAAATGTCTATTTAGGTCTTCTGCCCATTTTTGGATTGGGTTGTTTGTTTTTTTGCTATTCAGCTGCATGTGTTGCTTGTATATTTTGGTGTTGCTTGTATATTTTGGGGATTAATCCTTTGTCAGTTGCTTTGTTTGAAAATATTTTCTCCCATTCTGAGGGTTGTTTTTTAGTCTTGTTTAGAGTTTCCTTTGCTGTGCAAATGCTTTTAAGTTTCATTAGATCATATTTGTTTATTTTTGTTTTTATTTCCATTTCCCTAGGAGGTGGATCAAAAAGAATCTTGCAGTGATTCATGTCATAGAGTGTTCTGCCTATGTTTTCCTCTAAGAGTTTTATAGTGTCTGGACTTACATTTAGGTCTTTAATCCATTTTGAGTTTATTTTTGTGTATGGTGTTAAGAAGTGTTCTAGTTTCATTCTTCTACATGTAGCTGTTCAGTTTTCCCAGCACCACTTATTGAGGAAGCTGTCTTTTCTCCATTGTATATTCTTGCCACATTTATCAAAGAAAAGGTGACTATATGTGTGTGGTTTAATCTCTGGACTTTTTATCCTGTTCCATTGATCTATATTTCTGTTTTCCTGCCAGTACCATACTGTCTTGATTACTGGAGCTTTGTAGTTTAGTCTGAATCTGGGAGCCTGATTCTTCCAGCTCCATTTTTCTTTCTCTAGTTTGCTTTTGCTATTCAGGGTCTTTTGTGTTTCCATACAAATTGTGAATTTCTTTGTTCTAGTTCTGTGAAAAATGCCATGAGTAGTTTGATAGGGATTGCACTGAATCTGTAGATTGCTTTGGGTAGGATAGTCTTTTCACAGTGTTGATTCTTCCAATCCAGGAACATGGTATATCCCTTCATCTGTTTGTATCATCTTTAATTTCTTTCATCAGTGTCATAGTTATCTGCATACAGGTCTTTTGTCTCCTTAGGTAGGTTTATTCCTAGGTATTTTATTCTTTTTGTTGCAATGGTAAATGGGATTTTTTCCTTAATTTATCTTTCAGATTTTTCATCATAAGTGTATAGGAATGCAAGAGATTTCTGTCTGTGCATTAATTTTGTATCCTGCTACTTTACCGAATTCATTGATTAGCTCTAGTAGTTTTCTGGTAGCATCTTTAGGATTCGTTATGTATAGTATCATGTCATCAGCAAACAGTGACAGTTTTAGTTCTTTTCTGATTTGGATTCCTTTTATTTCTTTTTCTTCTTTGATTGCCATGGCTAAAACTTCCAAAACTGTGTTGAATAATAGTGGTGAGAGTGGGCAACCTTGTCTTGCTCTTGCTCTTAGTGGAAATGGTTTCAATTTATCACCATTGAAAACGATGTTGACTGTGGGTTTGTCATATATGGTCTTATTATGTTGAGGTAGGTTCCCTCTATGACTACTTTTTGGAGAGTTTTTATCATAAATGGGTGTTGAATTTTGTTGAAAGGTTTTTCTACATATATTGAGATGATCATATATATTTTGTCTTTCAGTTTGTTAATATGGTGTATCACTTTGATTTATTTGTGTAAATTGAAGAATCCTTGCATTCCTGGGATAAACCCCACTTGATCTTGGTGTATGATCCTTTTAATATGTTGTTGGATTCTGTTTGCTAGTATTTTGTTGAGGATTTTTACATCTATATTCATCATTGGTCTGAAATTTTCTTTCCTTTTTTTTTTTTTTTTGTAGTATCTTTGTCTGGTTTTGGTATCTGGGTGGTTATTTAGTAGCATACTGTTTAGCTCCCATGTGTTTCCAGTATTTTTTCCTGTAATTGATATCTAGTCTCATAGCATTGTGGTCAGAAAAGATACTTGATACAATTTCAATTTTCTTAAATTTACTGAGGCTTGATTTGTGGCCCAGACATGATCTATCCTGGAGAATGTTCATGCACACTTGAGAAGAAAGTGTATTCTGTATTTGTTGCTTTTGTCTGCTGCTTTTACTATTTTTTCTTTATATTTAATTTTTGATAGTTTTGTTAATATGTTTCTTGGTGTGTTTCTCCTTGGATTTATCCTATATGGCATTATCTGAGCCTTGTGGACTTTATTGACTATTTCCTTCCCCACATTTTTGATGTTTTCAATTATAATCTCTTCAAATATTTTCTCAGACCCTTTCCTTTTCGTCTTCTGGGACCTCTATAATTCGAATGTTGGTACATTTAATGGGGTCCCAGAATTCTCTAAGACTATCCTCAATTCTTTTTATTCTGTTCTGCAGCAGTTATTTCTAATATTTTATCTTCTAGGTCACTTATCTGTTCTTCTGTCTCAGTTATTCTGCTATTGATTCCTTCTAGGGAATTTTTAATTTCATTTATTGTGTTGTTCATCAATGTCTGTTTGCTCTTTAATTCTTCGAGATCCTTGTTAAGCATTTCTTGTATTTTCTCCATTCTATTCCCAAGAGTTTGGATCATCTTTACTATCATTACTCTGAATTCTTTTTCAGGTAGACTGCCAATTTCCTCTTCATTTGTTTGGTCTGGTGGGTTTTTACCTTGCTCCTTCATCTGCTGTGTGTTTCTCTCTCTTCTCATTTTGCTTAACTTACTGTGTTTAGGGTCTTCTTTTGCAGGCTGCAGGTTCAGAGTTCCCATTGTTTTTGGTGTCTGGCACCAGTGGCTAAGGTTTGTTCAGTGGGTTGTGTAGGCTTCCTGCTAGAGGGGACTGCTGCCTGTGTTCTGGTGGGTGAGGCTGGATCTTGTGTTTCTGGTGGGCAGGACCACATCTGGTGGTGTGTTTTGTGGCGTCTGTGACCTTATTATGATTTTAGGCAGCCTCTCTGCTAATGGGTGAGGTTGTTTTCCTGTCTTGCTAGTTGTTTGGCATGGGGCATCCAACACTGGAATTTTCTGGCTATTGGGTGGAGCTCAGTCTTAGTGCTGAGACAGAGATCTTGGAAGAGCTCTTGCCAATTGATATTACATGGCACTGGGAGGTCTTTTGTGGTCCAGTGTCCTGGATTTGGCTTTCCTACCTTGGAGGCTCAGGCCTGACACCCGTGTAGAGCACTAAAACACTGTCAGCCACACAGCTCAGAAGAAAAGGAAGAAAAAAAAGGACAAAATAATAAAATGCAATAAAAAATAAAAATATAAAAGTTAATAAAATAAATTAAAAAATTTAAAAAAGAGGAGAGCAACCAAACGATATCATCATATCTCTTTCCTATTCTGTCTCCCTCCCACCCTCCCTATCACACCTCTCTAGGTGGACACAAAGCACCAAACTGACCTCCCTGTGCTATGTGGCTGCTTCCCACTAGCTATTTTTTTCACATTTGGTAGTGTATATATGTCCATGACACTCTCTCACTTCGTCCCAGCTTCCACTTCCCCTTCCCAATGTCCTCAAGTCGATTCTCTACATCTGCGTCTTTATTCCTGTCCTGTCCCTAAGTTCGTCAGAATCTTTTTTTTTTTTTTAGATTCCATATATATGTGTTAGCATATGGTATTTGTTTTCCCCTTTCTGACTTTCTTCACTCTGTATCACAGTCTCTAGGTACATCCACCTCACTACAAATAACTCAATGTTGTTTCATTTTATGGCTGAGTAATATTCCATTGTATCTATGAGCCACATCTTCTTTATCCATTCATCTGTTGATGGACACTTAAATTGCTTCCATGTCCTGGTTATTGTCAATAGAGCTGCAATGAACATTTTGGTACATGAGTCTTTTTGAACTATGGTTCTCTCAGGGTATATGTCCAGTAGTGGGATTGCTGGATCATACGGTAGTTCTATTTTTAGATTTTAAGGAACTCCATAGGGGCTGTATCAATTTACATTCCCACCAGCAGTGCAAGATGTTTACTTTTTGTCCACACCCTCTCCAGCATTTATTGTTTGTAGACTTTGATGATGGTCATTCTGACCAGTGTGAGTTCATACCCCATTGTAGTTTTGATTGGCATTTCTCTAATGATTAGTGATGTTGAACATCCTTTTATGATTTTGTTGGCAATCTGTATATCTTCTTTAGAGAAATGTCTATTTCGGTCCTCTGCCCATTTTTGGATTGGATTGTTTGGTTTTTTTTGCTATTGAGCTGCATGAGCTGCTTGTATATTTTGGAGATTAATCCTTTGTCAGTTGCTTCTTTGCAAATATTTTCTCCCATTCTGAGGGTTGCCTTTTTGTCTTGTTTATGGTTTCCTTTGTTGTGCAAAAGCTTTTAAGTTTCATTAGGTCCCATTTGTTTATTTTTGTTTTCATTTCCATTTTTCTAGGAGGTGGGTCAAAAAGGATCTTTTTGTGATTTATGTCATAGAGTGTTCAACCTATGTTTTCCTCTTAGAGTTTGATAGTGTCTGGCCTTACATTTAGCTCGTTAATCCATTTTGAGTTTATTTTTGTGTATGGTGTTAGGGAGTGTTCTAATTTCATTCTTTTACATGTAGCTGTCCCGTTTTCGCAGCACCACTTATTGAAGAGGCTGTGTTTCCTCCATTGTATATTCTTGCCTCCTTCATCAAAGATAAGGTGACCATGTGTCTGTGGGTTTATCTGTGGGCTTTCTATCCTGTTCCATTGATCTATATATCTGTTTTTGTGCCAGTACCATGCTGTTATGTTTACTGTTGCCTTGTGGTATAGTCTCAAGTCAGGGAGCCTGATTACCCCAACTCCATTTTTCTTTCTCATGGTTGCTTTGGTTATTTGGGGTCTTTTGTGTTTCCATAAAAATTGTGAAATTTTTTGTTCTAATTCGCTGAAAAATGTTGTTGATAATTTGATAGTAATTGCATTGGATCTGTAGGTTGCTTTGGGTAGTATAGTCATTTTCACAGTGTTGATTCTTCCAATCCAAGAACATGGTATATCTCTCCACCTGTTTGTATCATCTTTAATTTCTTTCATCAGTCTCTTATAGTTTTCTGCATAGAAGTCTTTTATCTCCTTAGGTAAGGCAGCAGCCTTAGTGTTTCACGCCCACCTCTGGCATCCTAGCTGATAGCCGTGGCTCACACCCATCTCTGGAGGTCCCGTAGGCGGTGCTCTGCCTTCTGTGGGCAGACAGGGAAGAAATCCCCTCTCCTCGTGCACCCGGAAACCATGGTCTCTTGCCTCTTAGTCAGGTCAAGACTTTTCCCCAGACTCCCTCCTGGTTAACTTTGGCACACTAGCCCTCTTTAGGCCTTCTTCACACAGCCAACCCCAAGCTTCTCCTTGGGATCTGAACTTCGAAGCCTGAGTCTCAGCTTGGGCCCCCACCCACCTCAGCAGGTGAGCAGACAAGCACCTCAGGCTGAAGAATACTGGTTGGCACCAATCTTCTGTTCAGGAATCTCTCTGCTTTGCCCTCTGCCCCCCTGTTGCTGTGTTCTCCTCTATGGCTATGAAGCTTTCCCCCAATGCACCCCACATCTCCACCAGTGAAGGGGCTTCTTAGTGTGTGGAAACATTTCCTCCTTCACAGCTCCCTCCTAGAGGTGCAGGTCCCATCCTTATTCTTTTGTTTTTTGTTCTTTTTTGTTTGTTTGTTTTTTCTTTTTTCTTTTGCCCTACCCAGGTATGTGGGGATTTTCTTGCCTTTTGGAAGTCTGAGGTCTTCTGCCAGTGTTCAGTAGGTGTTCTGTAGGAGTTGCCCCACATGTAGATGTATTTTTATGTATTTGTGGGAAGGAAGGTGATCTCTATGTCTTACTCCTCCACCATCTTGAAGGTCCCCAGGAACTATTAATATTATTTTACACAGAAAACTTTTTTTACCCTTATTTTTTCAGGATTTTGTAGATTATGCACAGCTACAGATTTTATGTCTGGAGTTGAATGATCATGTTATAACTAGAGATACTCTAGATACAGGAATTTTTCTAAACAATGAGACTTTGGTTCTAGACACTGTGCTGCACACAATGATAGCCATGCACCATGTCAGCTTACACCCACCAAGGGCAGAGGGACCATTTGGAGCCACACAATGTTGCATTCAGTGAGAAACAGAGCAATATCTCAGGCCAACCATCGTGTAAGTGGTGATGAGAGAGGTATAATGTGAGTACCAGAACTATGGAATTTGGGGTGCAAATAAAGTATCAGTGAGCAGTAATAACTTATTTATTCATCAGAATACCCCTGATATAGATAGTTTTACTTTTCCACATTTCTAGTAGGATAGATAGACCCTGGTCGGCTAGGGCTGTCATAACAAACCAGGTGACTTAAACAACAGAAATGTTTTCTCACAGTTCTAGAGACTATAATTCTTAGTTGAAGGTGTCATCAGAGTTGGGTCCTTCTGAGGTCTTTCTCTTTGGCCATAGATGCCACCTTCTCCTCCCTGTTTCCTCACATGTTCTTACTTTGTGTGTCTTATTCAAATCTCTTCTTATGAGGATATTAGTCAGATTGGATTAGAACCCACTCCAATGACATCATTTTAACTTTAGCACCTCTTTAAAGACTCCATCTGAAAAGACAGTTACATTCTGAGGTGCCGAGGGTTAGGACTTCAACACATTCATTTCAAAGCAGGGAGGAGAGAACAACTCAGCCCATAACAAAGTATTTTAGGCTTATTGAATTAAATAGTTTTCTAAAGTCAGACAAGCCCCTGTCAACAAGGGTAGCCAGGATTCAAACTAAGCCCTCTTTTTCACCAGATCCCATGTGTTTATGGTGGAAGCTGCCAATCAGATACGGCTCTAATATCTTAGAAAGTTAGTAGTAGTGTTCCACAGATAGTATAGCATTATTAGGATATGTTTTCATTGAAATGTTAACCACTTATTTAGACTTATCTCCATCCTGAAGCAAAAATATATCCCATTATTTCCAGTGTCAGAACAAAGGTTACTAAGGTAAATCTATACATAATGGCAGTAAATGGTTTCCCAATATTTGTTTTGTGGAAAAGACTATTATGTGTAGCTCTTTCAATTTCAAATATGAAGTTCAAGTTTACACATATTCATATAGCATAACAGAGATAAATTTGTCTTGGGAAAATAAATTTATCTGAAATCAAAATGGTTTACATTTATGGGTATAGTTTTTGGCTACTAAGCATTGCTTTGATGTTTCCTTATCTTTGTTGATATAGACGTTTGCTTTCCTCACTCAGTAATTTTTATATATCCATTTTTCATATGTCAACTTGCCTATGGGTAAGCCTACCTACAAATCAATTCTGAACCCAGCAGGCTTATCTGCTGGTGCCTGAGGTGCTTCCCATGACATCCATGGGTTTAGAGTTTCTCCTTTGCTTCAATTCTCCTGGCTGAAGATTTGCTCAGTATGCAGTCTCTCACAGAAACAGCAGTACTTCCTTTCATTGCATACCTATACATTATTAGGTGACCGTTACATATTCTAGAACTACAAGAACATCATTTTCAATCATCTCCTCAAATGAAGAACCCACATCAGACTTCACGAATTCTGATACCTCCATTCAAGTCCCAGAAAATAATATTATTGATAATATGGATGGTTCAGGCCACTAAAATTATGGACTATTGATAAAAATAATAAACAAATAAAAATATAATGTTATTTTAACAGAAAGTTGCACTCAAAATAGAGAGGTTTTTTACATAACAGGGGTATTATTATTGAATATAATCATTGTTATATCAAGAAAGATAAAATTGTCTCTACAAGTTGTGGACAGTGGTGATAAGATCAACCAAAAAGGTAAAAATAAAGAGGCCATGAATGAGGTTGAAAGATAAGCTGGCTTCCCAAGTACTGTTATTCTCACTGCTAGTATGTTTATCTGTTCCCAAGGAAACTGAAGACTGAGATCACAGCCGTCTGACCTTTTAAAGAACAGGTAGGGATATGTGAACACATGCCAGGGAAAAGTCTGGACTTGCCAGAGAGGCAAGAGACTTTTTCTTCCCTCTTTGTTTCCTGGTGCGTGAAGAGAGGGGATTAAGAGCACTGCTTAAAGGAGCTCCAGAGATGGGCGTGAGCCGCAGCTAAAAGCACGGACCACAGAGACAGGCATGAGATGCTAAGGCTGCTGCTGCCGCCACCAAGAAGCCTGTGTGCGAGCACAGGTCACTATCCACACCCCCTTTCTGGGGAGCCTATGCAGCCCGCCACTGCCAGGATCCCAGGATCCAGGGACAACTCGCCCAGGAGTACGCATGGCGCGCCTCAGGCTGTTGCAACGTCACGCTTTCCTCTGCCGCTGCAGGCTCACCCCGCACTCCGTACCCTTCCCTCCCCCAGGTCTGAGTGAGCCAGAGCCCTCGAATCATCAGCTCCTTTAACCCCGTCCTGTCTGAGTGAACAACAGACGCCCTCCAGCGACCTACATGCAGAGGCGGGCCCAAATCCAAAGCTGAGCCCCTGGGAGCTGTGAGAACAAAGAAGAGAAAGGGAAATCTCTCGCAGCAGCCTCAGAAGCAGCGGATTAAAGCTCCACAATCAACTTGATGTACCCTGCATCTGTGGAATACATGAATAGACAACGAATCATCTCAAATTAAGGAGGTGGACTTTGAGAGCAAGATTTATGATTTTTTCGCCTTTTCCTCTTTTTGTGAGTGTGTATTTGTATGCTTCTGTGTGAGATTTTGTCTGTGCAGCTTTGCTTCCACCATTTGCCTTGGGTTCTACCCATCCGTTTTTTGTTTTTTTTTAAACTTTTCTTCTCTTAATTTTTTTTTATTTTAATAATGTTATTATATTGTATCTTACTTTATTTTATTTTACTTTATCTTCTTTTTTCCTTCCTTCCCTCCTTCCTCCCTTCCTCCCTCCACTCCTCCCTCCCTCCCTCCCTCCCTCCCTCCTTTCTTTCTTCTTCTACTAATTCTTTCTTTCTACTTTTTCTCCCTTTTATTCTAAGCTGTGTGGATGAAAGGCTCTTGATGCAGCAGACAGGATTCTGTGCTGTGCTTCTGAGGTGGGAGAGCCAACTTCAGGACACTGGTCCACAAGAAACCTCCCAGCTCCACATAATATCAAACGGGGAAAATCTTCCAGAGATCTCCATCTCAACACCAGCACCCAGCTTCACTCAACGACCAGCAACCTACAGTGCTGGACACCCTGTGCCAAACAACTACGAAGACAGGAACACAAAACTACCCACTAACAGAAAGGCTGCCTAAAATCATAGTAAGTCCACAGACACCCCAAAACACACCACCAGACGTGGACCTGTACACTAGAAAGACAAGATCCAGCCTCATCCACCAGAACATAGACACTAGTCTCCTCCACCAGGAAGCCTACACAACCCACTGAACCAACCTTAGCCACTGGGGACAGACAACAAAAACAAGGGGAACTATGAACCTGCAGCCTGCAAAAAGGAGACTGCAAACACAGTAAGATAAGCAAAATGAGAAGACAGAAAAACACACAGCAGATGAAGGAGCAAGATAAAAATGCACCAGACCTAACAAATGAATAGGAAATAGGCAGTCTACCTGAAAAAGAATTCAGAATAATGATAGTAAAGATGATCCAAAATCTTGGAAAGAAAATAGACAAAATACAAGAAACAATTAACAAGGACCTAGAAGAACTAAAGGTGAAACAAACAATGATGAACAACACAAAAAATGAAATTAAAAATACTCTAGATGGGATCAATAGCAGAATAACTGAGACAGAAGAACAGAGAAGTGTCCTGGAAGGTAAAATAGTTGAAATACTACTGCAGAGCAGAATAAAGAAAGAAGAATGAAAGGAACTGGGAAAATCTCAGAGACCTCTGGGACAATATTAAATGCACCAACATTCGAATTATAGGGGTTCCAGAAGAAGAAGAGAAAAAGAAAAGGACTGAGAAAATATTTGAAGAGATTATAGTTGAAAACTTCCCTAATATGGGAAAGGAAATAGTTAATCAAGTCCAGGAAGCACAGAGAGTCCCATACAGGATAAATCCAAGGAGAAATATACAAAGACACATATTAATCAAACTGTCAAAAATTAAATACAAAGAAAACATATTAAAAGCAGCAAGGGAAAAACAACAAATAACATACAAGGGAATCCCCATAAGGTTAACAGCTGATCTTTCAGCAGAAACTCTGAAAGCCAGAAGGGACTGGCAGGACGTATTTAAAGTGATGACAGAGAAAAACCTGCAACCAAGATTACTCTACCCAGCAAGGATCTCATTCAGATTTGACAGAGAATTGAAAAGTTTTACAGACAAGCAAAAGCTAAGAG
The DNA here is from genome assembly GCF_949987515.2 of Delphinus delphis. NCBI lineage: Eukaryota > Metazoa > Chordata > Mammalia > Artiodactyla > Delphinidae > Delphinus > Delphinus delphis. The sequence continues at coordinate 6,722,625 of NC_082691.1, forward strand.
AATTCAGCACCACCAAACCAGCTCTACAACAACTGTTAAAGGAACTTCTCTAGGCAAGAGACACAAGAGAAGAGAAAGACCTACAATAATAAATCCAAAACAATTAAGAAAATGGGAATAGGAGCACACATATCGATAACTACCTTCAATGTAAATGGACTAAATGCTCCCACCAAAAGACACAGATTGGCTGAATGGATACAAAAACAAGATCCATATATATGCTGTCTATAAGAGACCAACTTCAGACCTAGAGACACATACAGACTGAAAGTGAGGGGATGGAAAAAGTTATTCCATGCAAATGGAAACCGAAAGAAAGCTGGAGTAGCATACTCATATCAGACAAAATAGACTTTAAAATAAAGACTTTTAGAAGAGACAAAGAAGGACACTACATAATGATCAAGAGGTCAATCCAAGAAGAAGATATAAAAATTGTAAATATTTATGCACCCATCATAGGAGAACCTCAATACATAAGGCAAATACTAACAACCAAAAAAGGGGAAATTGACAGTAACACATTCATGGTAGGGGACTTTAACACCCCACTTTCACCAATGGACAGATCATCCAAAATGAAAATAAATAAGGAAACCCAAGCTTTAAATGATACATTAAACAAGATGGACTTAATTGATATTTCTAGGACATTCTATCCAAAAACAACAGAATACACATTTTTCTCAAGTGCTCATGGAACATTTTCCAACATAGATCATATCTTGGGTCACAAATCAAGCCTTGGTAAATTTAATAAAATTGAAATTGTATCAAGTATCTTTTCCGACAACAACACTACGAGACTAGATATTAATTACAGGACAAGATCTGTAAAAAATAAACACACATGGAGGCTAAACAATACATTATTTAATAGTGAAGTGATCACTGAAGAAATCAAAGAGGAAATTAAAAAATACCTAGAAACAAGGCTTCCCTTGTGGCACAGTGGTTAAGAATCTGCCTGCCAATGCAGGGGACACGGGTTCGAGCCCTGGTCCGGGAAGATCCCACATGCCGCGGAGCGGCTGGGCCCGTGAGCCATGGCTGCTGAGGCTGCGCGTCTGGAGCCTGTGCTCCGCAACGGGAGAGGCCACAACAGTGAGAGGCCCGCGTACCGCAAAAAAAAAAAAAAAAAAAAAAAAAAAATACCTAGAAACAAATGACAATGGAGACACAATGACCCAAAATCTATGGGATGCAGAAAAAGCAGTTCTAAGAGGGAAGTTTATAGCAATACAATCCTACCTTAAGAAACAGGAAGCATCTCGAATAAACAACCTAACCTTGCACCTAAAGCAATTAGAGAAAGAAGAACAAAATAACCCCAAAGTTAGCAGAAGGAAAGAAATCATAAAAATCAGATCAAAAATAATTGAAAAAGAAATGAAGGAAATGATAGCAAAGATCAATAAAACTAAAAGCTCGTTCTTTGAGAATATAAACAAAATTGATAAACCATTAGCCAGACTCATCAAGAAAAAATGGGAGAAGACTCAAATCAATAGAATTAGAAATGAAAAAGGAGAAGTAACAACTGACACTGCAGAAATAAAAAAGATCATGAGAGATTACAACAAGCAAATCTATGCCAATAAAATGGACAACCGGGAAGAAATGGACAAATTCTTAGAAATGCACAACCTGCCAAGACTGAATCAGGAAGAAATAGAAAATATGAACAGACCAATCACAAGCACTGAAATTAAAACTGTGATTAAAAATCTTCCAACAAACAAAAGCCCAGGACCAGATGACTTCACAGGCGAATTCTATCAAACATTTAGAGAAGAGCTAACACCTATCCTTCTCAAACTCTTCCAAAATATAGCAGAGGCAGGAACACTCCCAAACTCGTTCTACAAGGCTACCATCACACTGATACCAAAACCAGACAAAGATGTCGCAAAGGAAGAAAACTACAGGCCAATATCACTGATGAACATAGATGCAAAAATCCTCAACAAAATACTAGAAAACAGAATCCAACAGCACACTAAATGAATCATACACCATGATCAAGTGGGGTTTATTCCAGGAATGCAAGGATTCTTCAATATATGCAAATCAATCAACGTGATACACCATATTAACAAATTGAAGGAGAAAAACCATATGATCATCTCAATAGATGCAGAGAAAGCTTTCGACAAAATTCAACACACATTTATGATAAAAACCCTGCAGAAAGTAGGCATAGACGGAACTTTCCTCAACATAATAAAGGCCATATATGACAAACCCACAGCCAACATGATCCTCAATGGTGAAAAACTGAAAGCATTTCCACTAAGATCAGAACAAGACAAGGTTGCCCACTCTCACCACTTTTATTCAACATAGTTTTGGAAGTTTTAGCCACAGCAATCAGAGAAGAAAGGGAAATAAAAGGAATCCAAACCAGAAAAGAAGAAGTAAAGCTGTCACTGTTTGCAGATGACATGATACTATACATAGAGAATCCTAAAGATGCTACCAGAAAACTACTAGAGCTAATCAATGAATTTGGTAAAGTTGCAGGATACAAAATTAATGCACAGAAATATCTGGCATCCCTGTACACTAATGTTGAAAAATCTGAAAGTGAGATCATGAAAACACTCCCATTTACCATTGCAACAAAAAGAATAAAATATCTAGGAATATACGTACCTAAGGAGACAAAAGATCTGTATGCAGAAAATTATAAGACACTGAAGAAATTAAAGATGTTACAAATAGATAGAGAGATACACCATATTCTTGGATTGGAAGAATCAACATTGTGAAAATGACTCTACTACCCAAAGCAATCTACAGATTCAATGCAATCTCTATCAAACTACCACTGGCATTTTTCACAGAACTACAACAAAAAATTTCACAATTTGTATGGAAACACAACAGACCCCGAATAGCCAAAGCAATCTTGAGAACGAAAAACGGAGCTGAAGGAATCAGGCTCCCTGGCTTTAGATAATACCACAAAGCCAAAATAATCAAGATAGTATGGTACTGGCACAAAAAAAGAAAGATAGATCAATGGATCAGGATAGAAAACCCAGAGATAAACCCACACACATATGGTCACCTTATCTTTAATAAAGGAGGCAGGAATGTACAGTGGAGAAAGGACAGCCTCTTCAATAAGTGGTGCTGGGAAAACTGGAGAGGTACATGTAAAAGTATGAGATTAGATCACTCCCTAACACCATACACACAAATTAAAGTCCTAAATGTAAGGCCAGAAACTATGAAACTCTTAGAGGGAAACATAGGCAGAATACTCTATGATATAAATCACAGCAAGATCCTTTTTGACCCACATCCTAGAGAAATGGAAATGAAAACAAAAATAAACAAATCGGACCTAATGAAACTTCAAAGCTTTTGCACAGCAAAGGAAACCATAAACAAGACCAAAAGACAACCTTCATAATGGGATAAAATATTTGCAAATGAAGCAACTGACAATGTATTAATCTGCAAAATTTATAAGCAGCCCATGCAGCTCAATAACAAAAAAACAAACAACCCAATCCAAAAATGGGCAGAAGACCTAAATAGACATTTCTCCAAAGAATATATACAGACTGCCAACAAACACACGAAAAAATGCTCAACATCATTAATCATTAGAGAAATGCAAATCAAAACTACAATGAGATATCATCTCACACCAGTCAGAATGGCCATCATCAAAAAATCTAGAAACAATAAATGTTGGAGAGGGTGTGGAGAAAAGGGAACCCTCTTGCATTGTTGGTGGGAATGTAAATTGATACAGCCACTGTGGAGGACAGTATGGAGGTTCCTTAAAAACTACAAATAGAATTACCATATGTCCCAGCAATCCCACTACTGTGTATATACCCTAAGAAAACCATAATTCAAAAAGAATCATGTACCAAAATGTTCATTGCAGCTCTATTTACAATAGCCCAGAGATGAAAACAACCTAAGTGTCCATCAACAGATGAATGGATAAAGATGTGGCAAATATATACAATGGAATATTACTCAACCATAAAAAGAAATGAAATTAAGCTATTTGTAATGAGGTGGTTAGACCTAGAGTCTGTTATACAGAGTGAAGTAAGTCAGAAAGGGAAAGACAAATACCATATACTAACACATATATGTGGAATTTAAGAGAAAAAAATGTCATGAAGAACCTAGGGGTAAGACAGGAATAAAGACACAGACCTACTAGATAATGGGTTTGAGGATATGGGGACAGGGAAGGGTAAGCTGTGACAAAGCGAGTGAGAGGCATGAACATATATACAGCACCAAACATAAGGTAGATAGCTAGTGGGAAGCAGAAACTAACACACCATTGTAAAGCAATTATACTCCAATAAAGATGTAAAAAAAAAAAAAAGAATGGAAACAAAAACAACAAGAACTGTGAGACTGAGCATAGCAGAACTTTACGCAGATGACTGCATAAGTCTAACTCAAACCCAGATGTTTCAGTTGTTGAAAACCGGGGGTGCCTAGTTACCTACACCTACTTCCCAAACATCCAAATCATCAATAAATAGAATCTATTTCATAGAACCCAATATTTATTCATCTTAGCCACCTTTTTAAAATTCTTTGTATTATCTTCACTTTGCTGAGTACTAATCAAAGGACAATTTTATACAATAATAACATTTTTTAAGACAATTGATTAAGAGTTGATGGTGGTTACAAAAGCTGCCAATTTCAGATTTTTTTAGAGTTTTCAATAAACCAGCATAAATTTATTATTTATTTGAACAACATGATTTATCTTTATGAATTATATTTCACCAAATCACATTGCATATTTTGTCAAAATCTTTCATTCATGACCCTCAGTTTCAAATTATACTATATATAGTTTTATTGCTGTTTCTATTCTTACAATTCTAATGCTAGCTACATACTTGGAAATAATATGCTCTACGTTCTTATCAGTTTAGCCATTCTTCAAGATATTAGGTTAACCTAAAATTGTAAAAGGCACTCAATAAAATAAAGCTTAAATTGAAATTTAAAAGAAATATCATCCAGATATAAATCCTTCCAGGAATAGTAAAAAGAAATATATTAAGTAGTCTGACACTTATGCATTAATATACTTATTTCCATAATGGAACTCTGTTTCAATTAAACATGTGTGTTAAGGAAGTCTGCTGAATGCACCAACTCTCTTAGAAAATGCAGAGTCAGGACAATCCCATGTATCTCCACATTTGAGGCATGTGTTAGCATAATGTTTAATCTTTTGTGAGGAGGTTGGTGAGACGATCTCAGGGCATTAAGGGACAGTAAGGTCAAAACAACAAACAGGAAGGTAAGTCTATTGAATATTTTGATTTTTAAAAATACTGACATATAAGGTCAAAAATTACTGCCAGAATTTCCAGCTTCTACCAAAGGTATAGACAGTTAGACAGGGTGTTTTTATTTTTCCATCAAAACTATATATATTAAAAATACTGGATACCATAAAACTTGATAACTTTCTGGACCTATCAGAGACCTGTGGTTCAGAGCAATTAAATACCCTGAAATCTCAAGAAAGATAGTTTCCACCTAACAAAGATGAGATGCAGTCTCTTGTCCACATGTGGCAGACCATGGGAAGAATCCATGGATGACACCCATAAGCAGGTAAGCAGCTGAAACTTTTAATGGATTGTTAATGACCAAGTGTATACCAGCATGACAATACAGTAACCTTGGTAGCCACAGATACAAGGAAAGTTCACATAGTCTTTTCCATGAACCAACTCTAAGATGTGGGCTTGATTTAAATAATGAGATTATGGACATTGTCATAGGATGAGACTTATGAGGTTCTCAGGAAGGAGTGATGCATTTTGTACTTAGAAGAAATGGAAATCATTGTAGGGGGGTGGCTGGAACACTGCTTCTAAATTGAGTCCCAGGTATCCCCACCTCCTGGTATCTTCTCCCTTGAGTGATCTCCCTTTTTGTGTGGCCTAACCCTGTGATTTGCTTCTAATGATTAGAATATAGAAAGTGATAGGATGTTGTTACAGACTGAATGTTTATTCCCACTAACCAAGTCCTGTGTCAGCTTTAACCACCAGTGTGATGGCATTTGGAAGTGGGGGCTTTAGGATGTAAGTAGGGTTAGATGAGCTCATGAGGGTGGAACCCTCATGATGGGATTAGTGCCTTTATAAGTAAAGATACCAGAGAACTTGTTCTCTCTCTTTATTCCATGTACATATACAGGGAGAAGTTGGCCATCCACAAGGCAGGAGGAGAGCTCTCATCAGAACCCAACCATGCTCTTGGCTTTCAGTCTCCGTAACTGGGAGAAAATTAATTTCTGCTGTTTAAGCCACCCAGTCTATCATCTTTTGTCATGATAGCCCCAACAGACTAAGAGAGATTTGAATTCTAAGATTAGGTTATAGAGGACTATTTTTTCTGACTTGCTGGCTGGCACACTAACATCTGGGAACTGAGATCCTCAGTTCAACAGTCCATAGGAATCAAATCCTTCCAACCTGGGAGTGAGTTAGAGTAGACTTACCCTAGTGGAGTCTTCAGGCAAAAGTGCAGCCCAGCAGAAATCCTGACTGCAAACTGTCAGAGCGTCCAGGAACTCACACCAGATTCCCTACTCACAGAAACTATGAGTTAGTGTACTTGTGGTGTTGTAATCTAAATTTTAGGTTATTTGTGATGCAGTGATAAATAACTATCACAGGTGTGGACATCTGAGGAAGCCTCCCTCTGTGATGCAGGCCTGAAAGCGGGGCATGACCACTGCTGAAGAATCAGAAAGAAGCCTTGCCTGGACCTTTCTCCCCTAAAAAGTAAAGGCTTCATATCTCTGAACAAGCACAGAAAAATGCATCTTCAGTCTTTGCATGAAGACTGATTAAGATGGGGCAGGCCCTGGAAAACATGTATCCCAGACGACACTAGAAAGCTGAAAGGAAAAAAAAAAACCTGTCAATTCATTTAAAAATAAATATTTTATCAGATGAACAAAAGCCTGAAACAATTTATTACCAACAGACTTGTACTACAAGAAATGTTAAAGGAAGTTCTTCAGGCAGAAACTGGTATCAAATGGGAAGTGGGGCCTACACAAAGATATGAACACCTTTAGAAAATTGTTCAAATAAGGGTAAATATAAAAATATTTCTCTTATTTTATATCACTCAAAATATAATTGGCTATCTAAAGCAAAAACAGTAGCAAACTTTTGTGGGTTTATAGCATAAATAAAAATAAAATGTACAACAAAATAAGATAAATAAAATACAGTGTAATAAGGATTATACTGTGTTAAGTTTCTCATACTATACATGAAGCAGCATAATATTCCTGAAGGTTGACTATGATTAATTTCAATATACATTGTAAATCCTCAGGTAACAATTGAAAACTTTAAAATAAAGTGGTATAAGTGATGAGCTAATAGTGTAGATACAATGAAATCATAAAAATTACTCAATCCAAAAGCAGACAAAAAAGGAAATCAGTGATCAAAGAAGAGATTTTAAAAAATACACAAAATCAATGTCACTATGGTAACTATTTTCTCAGGTAAATACAAAATTTTATTAGATGAAATGATCTAAATATACCAATTTTAAAAGCAGAATTGGCTTAATAGATTAAAAAATGAGACACTCAATCAAAGAATGTTGCTTAAAAAAATTCACTTTAAATATAAAGACATAAATGAGTTAAAAGTATGGGGAAATATGTACCCTGCAAACATTAAGTAAAAGACGCCTGGAGCAACTGTCTTAATTTTAGACAGAGTAGACTTCAAATCAAGGAAATGTATTAGCAAATAAAGAGGGACACTGTCTAATGATAAAGAGATCAATTCATCAAAACAATATTACAATCCTAAGTGTGTATGCACCTAACAAGGGAGCTTCATGATACATGAGTCAAAAACTGATAGAACTGAAAAAAGAAATGGACAATTTAACAATTTGATATGTTACACCATGCTCAAGTAAGATTTATCCTGGGAATGCAAGTCTGATATTGAAGTAGGAATATCCATGCAATCCAAGGAAAATAATAGAGAATCCAGAAATAGATGTTTTCATAAATGGCTATTCAGTTTTCAACAAAAAAGCAAAAGCTATTAAATGGAGAGAAGATAGTCTTTTTTACAAATGTGTTGGAACATTTGGACATCCATATGTAAAATAATAAGCCTTGATTCATATCTCCTACTCAATATGAAAATTAACTAAAAATCAATCATATGCTTAAGTGCAGAAACCAAAACATAACATTTCTAGAAGAAAACAAAGCAGAAAATATTTTTAGCTTTAGTTAGATGAGTATTTCTGAGCTACAATACCAAAAATATCTGTGAAGTAAAAATTTTGATAAACTAGACTTCATCAAAATTAAGATATTCTGCCCTTTAAAAGTCACTATCAAAAATTGAAAAAAAAGAGATATACACTAAGAGAAAATGTATAAAAAGCACATTTCTGATAACAGATTTATGTCCAGAATAAATAAAGAACTCTCACAACTCAATCACAGCAGGTCAATAGTTGCTGAGTGTGGGCTTAGTGTTGTCTGAAAAGGGCCACTACAGAGTTTTCTACAGAGATGTATCTGATCTGCACCCTGAGAGTGGTGAAATTTACATGATTGTACATGTTTATCAAAACACAGAGAACCATACACTGAAAAGGTTGTATTTTAATATGTAGAAATTATACGTCACTTAAACTGACTAAAAAAACCCAAATTACTGCGCCAAAATTGTCATGCATATAAGGGCAGAAGACACACTATATATTAATGAAATTGTAAAAATTGAATAATCAATGTATTGATGATTCTTCCACATATTGACATGTTCTCTATTTTAAACACAGAAATTTTTCACTGAAAATTTATAATGAAATTATATATTAATTTAAATTTACTTATAAAATATAAGAAGATGTGTTTTGTTATATTCCCTCCTGAATCATTTTTCACTAGTGATCACTTAACAATATTTTTATTTCTGGGTTATACTATTCTATGGCAAATATGATTCTCAAAGTGCAATAAATTCTAGAAAATCATGATATAATTAGTAGTTTCCATTTCTATGTATCACTTCTGATACAATAAAAATAAAATAGGGTTATGGAAAAAAAAACAGGCTTTTGAACTTTGTGTACTTTTAAATCTCTTCTTTGATCACTGATTTCTTTTTTGTCTGCTTTTGTATTGAGTCATTTTTTATGATTTCATTTATCTTCAAAGCCAATATGATTTTTAAAACATCTTTATTGGAGTATAATTGTTTTACAATGGTGCATTAATTAATGCTGTATAATAAAGTGAATCAGCTATATATAAACATACATCCCCATATCTCTTCCCTCTTGTGTCTCCCTCCCACCCTCCCTACTCCACCCTTCTAGGTGGACACAAAGCACCGAGCTGATCACCCTGTGCTATGTGGCTGCTTTCCAATAGCTATCTATTTTATATTTGGTAGTGTATATGTGTCCATACCACTAGCCCAATTCCTCCCAGCTTCCCCTTCCACTTCCCTGTGTCCTCAAGTCCATTCTCTACATCTGCATCTTTATTGCTGTCCTGCCCCTAGGCTCTTCAGAATCTTTTTTTTTTTTTAGATTCCATATATATGTGTTAGCATATGGTATTTGTTTCCTCTTTCTGACTTACTTCACTCTGTATGACAGTCTTTGTCTGTCCACTCTGTATGACAGTGGACAGACATCCACCTCACTACAAATGGCTCAATTTTGTTTCTTTTTATGGCTGAGTAATATTCCATTGTATCTATATGCCATATCTTCTTTATCCATTCATCTGTCAATGTACATTTAAGTTACTTCCATGTCCTGGCTATTGTAAATACAGCTGAAATGAAAATTATGGTACATGATTCTTTTTGAATTATGGTTCTCTCAGGGTGTATGCCCTGAGATTGCTGGGTCATATAGCAGTTCTATTTTTAGTTTTCTAAGGAACATCCATAAGGTTCTCCATAGTGACTGTATCAATTTACATTCCCACCAGCAGTGCAAGATGGTTACTTTTTGTCCACACCCTCTCCAGCATTTATTGTTTGTAGACTTTTTGATGATGGCCATTCTGACCAGTGTGAGTTGATACCTCATTGTAGTTTTGATTGGAATTTCCCTAATGATTAGTGGTGTTAAACATCCTTTCACGTGTTTGTTGGCAATCTGTATATCTTCTTTGGAGAAATGTCTATTTCGGTCTTCTGCCCATTTTGGATTGGATTGTTTGTTTGTTTTGCTATTGAGCTGCATGAGCTGTTTGTATATTTTGGAGATTAATCCTTTGTCAGTTGCTTCTTTGCAAATATTTTCTCCCATTCTGAGGGTTGCCTTTTTGTCTTGTTTATGGTTTACTTTGTTGTGCAAAAGCTTTTAAGTTTCATTAGGTCCCATTTGTTTATTTTTGTTTTCATTTCCATTTTTCTAGGAGGTGGGTCAAAAAGGATCTTTTTGTGATTTATGCCATAGAGTGTTCAGCCTATGTTTTCCTCTTAGAGTTTGATAGTGTCTGGCCTTACATTTAGCTCGTTAATCCATTTTGAGTTTATTTTTGTGTATGGTGTTAGGGAGTGTTCTAATTTCATTCTTTTACATGTAGCTGTCCCGTTTTCGCAGCACCACTTATTGAAGAGGCTGTGTTTTCTCCATTGTATATTCTTGCCTCCTTTATCAAAGATAAGGTGACCATGTGTCTGTGGGTTTATCTGTGGGCTTTCTATCCTCTTCCATTGATCTATATATCTGTTTTTGTGCCAGTACCATACTGCCTTGCTTACTGTAGCTTTGTGGTATACTCTGAAGTCAGGCAGTGTGATTCCTCCAACTCCATTTTTCTTTCTCAAGGTTGCTTTGGCGATTCGGGGTCTTTTATGTTTCCATACAAATTGTGATTTTTTTTGTTCTAATTCGGTGAAAAATGTCATTGGTAGTTTGATAGGGATTACATTGAATCTGTAGATTGCTTTGGGTTGTATAGTCATTTTCACAATGTTGATTTTTCCAATCCAAGAACATGGTATATCTCTCCATTTATTTGTATCACAATTAATTTCTTTTATTAGTCTCACAGTTTTCTGCAAAGAGGTCTTTTGTCTCCTTTGGTAGGTCTATTCCTAGGTATTTTGTTCTTTTTATTTCAAAGGTAAATGGGAGTATTTCCTTAATATCTCTTTCAGATTTTTATCATTAGTATATAGGAATGCAAGAGACTTCTGTGCATTAATTTTATATCCTGCTACTTTAACAAATTCATTGATTAGCTCTAGTAGTTTTCTGGTAGCATCTTTGCGATTCTCTATGTATAGTATCAAGTCATCTGCAAACAGTGACAGTTTTACTTCTGTTTTTCTGTTTTCACTTCCTTTTATTTCTTTTTCTTCTCTGATTGTTATGGCTAGGACTTCCAAATCTATGTTGAATATGAGTGGTGAGAGTGGACATCCTTGTCTTGTTCCTGATCTTAGTGGAAATTGTTTCAGGTTTTCACCATTGAGAACGATGTTGGCTGTGGGTGTGTTATATATGACCTTTATTGTATTGATGTAAGTTCCCTCTATGGCTACTTTCTGGATAGTTTTTTTCATATATGAGTGTTGAATTGTGTCAAAAGCTTTTTCTGCATCTATTGAGATGATCATATGGTTTTTCTCCTTCAATTTGTTAATATTGTGTATCACATTGATTGATTTGTGTATATTGAAGAATCATTGCATTTGTGAAATGAACCCCACCTGATCATGGTGTATGATCATTTTAATGTGTTGTTGGATTCTGTTTGATAGTACTTCACTGAGGATTTTGCATCTATGTTCATCAGTGATATTGGCCTGCAATTTTCTTTTTTTGTGACATCTTTGTCTGGTTTTGGTATCAGGGTGATAGTGGTCTCATAGAATGAGTTTGGGAGTGTTCCTCCTTCTGCTATATTTTGGAAGAGTTTGAGAAGGATAGGTGTTAGCTCTTCTCTAAATAGTTGATAGAATTCGTTGGTGAAGCCATCTGGTCCTGCATCATTGTCTGTTGGAAGATTTTTAATCACAGTTTCAATTTCAGTGCTTTTGATTGGTCTGTTTATATTTTCAATTCCTGGTTCACTCTTTGGAAGTTGTGCTTTTCCAATAATTTGTCCATTTCTTCCAGGTTGTCCATTTTATTGACATATAGTTGTTTGTAGTAATCTCTCATGATCCTTTGTATTTCTGCAGTGTCAGTTGTTACTTCTTTTCTTCATTTCTAATTCTATTGATTTGTGTCTTCTCCTTTTTTTCTTGATGAGTCTGGCTAGTGGTATATCAGTTTTATTTATCTTCTCAAAGAATTAACTTTTAGTTTTATTAATGTTTTTTATTGTTTCCTTCATATTTTTTTCATTTATTTCTGGTCCGATCTTTATGATTTCTTCTAACTTTTGGAGTTTTTTGTTGTTGTTCTTCTTCTTCTTTCTCTAATTGCTTTAGGTGTAATGTTAGGTTGTTTATTTGAGATATTTCTTGTTTCTTGAGGTAGGATTGTATTGCTATAAACTTCCCTCTTAGAACTGCGTTTGCTGCATCCCATAGGTTTTGGGTTGTCGCATTTTCAATGCCATTTGTTTCTAGGCATTTTTTGATTTCCTATTTGATTTCTTCAGTGATCTCTTGGTTATTTAGTAGTGTATTGTTTAGCCTCCATATGTTTGTATGTTTTACAGTTTTTTCCTGTAATTGATATCTAGTCTTATAGCGTAGTGGTCAGAAGAGATACTTGATATGATTTCAATTTTCTTAAAGTTACCAAGGCTTGATTTGTGACCCAAGATATGATCTATCCTGGAGAATGTTCCATGAACACTTGAGAAGAAATTGTATTCTGTTGTTTTTGGATGGAACGTGCTATAAATATCAATTAAGTCCATCATGTTTAATATGTCATTTAAAGCCTGTGTTTCCTTATTTATTTTCATTTTGGATTATCTGTCCATTGGTAAAAGGGGGGTGTTAAAGTTCCCTAATATGATTGTGTTACTGTCGATTTCCCCTTTTATGGTTGTTAGCATTTGCCTTATGTATTGAGGTACTCCTATGTTGGGTGCATAAATATTTACAATTGTTATATCTTCTTCTTGGATTGCTCCCTTGATCATTATGTAGTGTCCTTCTTTGCCTCTTGTAATAGTCTTTATTTTAAAGTCTATTTTGTCTGATATGAGTATTGCTACTCCAGCTTTCAATTTCCTTTTGCATGGAATATCTTTTTCCATCCCCTTACTTTCAATCTGTATGTGTCCCTAGGTCTGAAGTGGGTCTCTTGTAGATAGCATATATACGGGTCTTGTTTTTATATCCTTTCAGCCAGTCTATGTCTTTTGGTTGGAGCATTTAATCCATTTACACTTAAGGTAGTTATCAATATGTATGCTCCTATTCCCCTTTTCTTAATTATTTTGGGTTTGTTATTGTAGGTGTTTTTCTTCTCTTGTTTGTCCAGCCTAGAGAAGTTCCTTTAACATTTCTTTTCAAGCTGGTTTTGTGGTGCTGAATTCTCTTAGCTTTTGCTTGTCTATAAAGGTTTTAATTTCTCTTTTGTGTCTGAATGAGATCCTTGCTGGGTAGATTAATCTTGTTTGTAGGTTTTTCACTTTCAGCCAAAACTCCAAAACCCTGTCAGCCACATGGCTCAGAAGAAAAGGGAAAAAAGAAAGAAAGGAAGAAAGAAAGAAAGAAAGAAAGAAAAAATAAAATTAAGGTATTAAAATAAAAATTAAAAAAATATAATTAAAAATAAAGAAGGAATTAATAAAAAAGAGAACAAACAAACCAAAATACAAATCCACCAATGATAACAAGTGCTAAAACCTATTTAAAAAAAAAAAAAAGAAAGACAGATAAAACCCTAGGAAAAATGGTAAAAGCAAAGCTATACAGACAAAATCACACAAAGAAGCATACACATACACACTCAAAAAAGGAGAAAAGGAAACGTTAAAAAAAAAAATAGAGGAAGAGAGCCACCAAGTCAGTAAACAAATCTACTAATGATAATGAGCTCTAAGTACTAAGCTAAGATAAACATAAAACCAGAAACAAATTAAATGCATAAAGCAAACCCCAAGTCTGCAGTTGCCCCCAATGTCCACCACCTCAATTTTGGGGTGATTTTTGTCTATTCATGTATTCCAGAGATTCAGCACATTAGTTTGATTGTGGAGATTTAATCTGCTGCTCCTGAGGCTGCCTGGAGAGATTTCCCTTTCTCTTCTTTGTTCGCACTGCTCCTGATTTCAGCTTTCCTTTGGCCACCCCTCTGCATGAAGTTTGTCTGAAATCACCTGTTCCCTGCCCAGACAGAATGGGGTTAAAGTAGCAGCTGATTAGGAGGCTCTGGCTTACTCACACTGGGAGGAAGGGTGGTACGGAATGAGGGGCAAACCTGCAGCAGCAGAAGCTGGCGTGACATTCCAACAGCCTGAGGCACGCCATGTGTTCTCCTGGATAAGTTTTCCCTGGCATGGGACCCTTGCAGTGGCTGGCTGCACAGGCTCCTGGGAGGGGAGATATGGATAGTGACCTGTGCTTGCACACAGGCTTCTTGGTGGCTGAAGCATCAGCCTTAGCGTTTATTGCCCATCTCTGTTGTCATGTTGATAGCCGTGGCTCAAGCCTGTCTCTGGAGCTCATTTAGGTGGTGCTCTGAATCCCCTCTCCTCATGCACCCTGAAACAATGGTCTCTTGCCTCTTAGGCAGTTTCAGAGATTTTCTGGACTCCCTCCTGGCTAGCTGTGACACTCTAGCTCCCTTCAGACTGTGTTCACACAGCCAACCCCAGTCCTCTTCCTGGGATCTGACCTCCGAAGCCTGAGCCTCAGCTCTCTGCCTTCATCTGCCCCAGTGGGTGAGGAGACAAACCTCTCAGGCTGGTGAGTGCTGGTTGGTGGTGATCCTCTGTGTGGGAAGCTCTCCAATTTGCTCTCTGCAGTACTGTTGCTGTGCTCTCCTCTGTGGCTCTGAAGCTTCCTCCCTGCCACCCACAGTCTCTGCCAGTGAAGGGGTTTCCTAGTGTATGGAAACCTTTCCTCCTTCACAACTCCCTCCCAGAGGTGCAGGTCCCATCCCTCTTCTTTTGTCTCTGTTTTTTCTTTTTTCTTTTGCCCTACCCAGGTACATGGGGATTTTCTTGCCTTTTGGGAAGTCTGAGGTCTTCTGCCAGTTTTTAGTAGGTGTTCTGTAGGAACTGTTCCTCATGTAGATGAATTTTTGATGTATTTGTGGAGAGGAAGGTGATCTCCACGTCTTACTCCTCCATCATCTTGAAGCTATCTGCCAATATGATTTTAAGTTCCCATTCTAGTTCTTTATCACTCTCAAACTTTAAGTAAGTAATTCTTCTATCTGCAAAAAGGGGATGTTTATATTTACAGTACATGTTATTTGTGAAAGTTAATTGTGGTCATGTATATTTAGTATAAATTAGCCACCTATCATATATTAACTGGTCAATAAATAATAGTCCATATTTATTTCCTAGGAGAAAGACTTGATAATTTGTTTCTTTACATGATGGTCTCCTCTTATTTTTCAGTTTTTATGACAGCCTGGTATCTGTAGGAAAATAAACTGAATAAGGAAAGAGAAGATTTAGGCTGCTTACTGTGTATGTGATTTGATTTAAAAAATAATAACTCTCTGAGGTTTGTACTTTTTCAATTTAAATTTAGCATAATATTTATTATACAAAATTTGGTAAAAATGAAATGAATTGATGTTTGTAAAACAATTTGTATAGCTTATTACTATCAAACCTTGCCAAATAAACTATATTTATATATTTATTTATTTAAACTTAACCCATTTTAGATCATCTTATTTTTAAAATAATAGAAATAAGTGTCATCCACACTGAGGACCATGCTAATAAATAAATAGACAGTATAAATTTTAGAATTTATATTTGACATTATTACATGTGTTCAAAGTTCTCCAGTTAACAGTAAGTTAAATGTTGATAGGTGCTAAGAGATTTATTTACACCTAGTAAAACACAGTTATAGATGAATAAATAGTGTAACTTGAAAATAAAAGAGAGATTACAAGCTCACTTTCCAATATGCTCATTAAAAAACCCAAATATTAGCTTCAAAGTATTCAATGAGTTAACTAAAAACAATTGTGAAAATCAATGAGATGAACCAATGACCAAAAAAAAAAAAGTTACACTTGTTTTTTTAACTTAAAAGAATCAGGATAGATGGAATATAGGACCAATCATACATATCAGTTTATATATCCCCTAGGATGAGATCATGAGCTCAGAACATGAAAAATGTTTCAGTGCAAAAATCAGAAACGAAAGAAATGAAGGCACAGGTCAAAGGTAGACTGAAATAAAGAAGACCAGAAAGTTAGACTAAAATAGATATATCCCTGTACACTGTGATTCTTTAGATCACTGATAGAATAAGATGAACACTGGTGAGGTAAATAACTCCAAACTCTCAAAAAGCTATTTAAGCTAATAACTGAGTACACCAAAGTTGCCAGATACTAGATCAATATTAAAAAAAAAAAACTATTTCTATAATGTAGCAGTGAACAATATGACAATGAAATTAAGAAACCAATTCCATTGTAAAAGTAACAAAAAAATAAAATATTTAGGAACACATTTTACCAAATAAATGCAAGTCTTATGCACTGAAAACTACAATGCATTACTGAAGTAAATCAAAGACAATCTAAATAAATAGAAAAGCAACCTATGCTCATGTGCTCATGTACTGGAAGACTTAATGCTCTTAAGAAGATAATATTCTCCAGATCCAATGCTATTCTTATCTCAATTCTGTCATTTGGCAGAAATGTATAAGCTGATCTAAAAATCCATGTGGAAATGCAAGGTTGACCCAGCCTAGTCAAAACGATATTGAAAGAAAAGTGCAAAGAATGAGTCCATACATTTCCTGATTTCAAAACTTACAAGAAATCTGCAGGAAGCAATGTAATGTGGTGATGGTAAGACCATGCATACAGAGCAATGGGGCAGAACAGAAAGTGCAGAAATAAACACATGATTTTTGACAAGTTTTCCAAAACTGTTCAATGGAGAAAGAGTGGTGTTTTGAACAAACGTTGCTGGCACAGCTGGATATCTACATGTAAAAGAATGTATTTGAAGCCATCCCTCACACCATATACAAAAATTGATTGAAATTACATCAAAGACCTAAATACATTTATGTCTCTGAAATTGCATTTAGACCTAAATGCTAAAACTATAAAACTTTTAGAAGAAAACATATACGTAAATCTTTTTGAATATGGATCAGTCAATGGTTTCTTGGATATTACACTAAAAGCACAAGCCACAAAGCAAAATATTGATAAATTGGACTTCATCAAAATTAGAATGCTTCCTGTGTCAAAGAACAATATCGGGGACTTAAAAAGGTAACTCCCAAATGGAAGAAACTATTTGCAACATTTATATCTAATGGTCAAGTATCCAGAAAGATAAAGACTTCTTACAGACAAACATTAAATGACAAATATGCAATTGTAAATAAAGAAAAGAATTTGAATTCACATTTCTCCAAAAACATATACACTTGGCTATTAAGCACATGAAAAGATGCCTAACCTTGTTAGTCATTGTTAGTTGGGTAAAAACCAGTTCACTTCTAATAGGATGGCTATTTTTTTAAAAAAAGGAAATGACAAATTTGGGAGAATGTGTTAGTTTGCTAGGGCTGCCATAACAAACCACCACAGACTGGGTGGCTTACACAAGATACATTTATTTCTCACAGTTCTGGAGGTTAGAAGTCCAAGATCAAGGTGTGGACAATGTTGATTTCCTCTAAAACCTCTCACCTGGGCTTGCAGTCCAGGGGTTGCACTCTTGCTGCTTTGTCACATGGCTTGTGAGCACCTGTGGCCCTAGTGTCTCTCTGGGTGTCCAAATTCTGTTGTTGTTGTTTTTTTTAAGGACACCAGTCCTATTGGATCGGGCGCCATGCTAACAGACTCATCTTAATTTAATCCACTCTTTAAAGCCCCAATATCTAAATACAACCACATTGTGTAGTACTGGAAGTTAGGGTTTAAATACATAAATTTGGAGGACACAGTTCAGCCCACAATGAGGAGGATGTGGAGTAACTGGAACCCTTATACTTTGTTGGTGGGAGTATAAAATGGTTCAGCCACTGTGGAAAATAATAGGGCAGGTCCTCAAAAAGGTAAACATTTGATTTACCACATAATACACGTATTCAACTCCTAGGTAAATATACAAGAGAATTACACACTGTGCCCATTTGTAACCATGTAAGACGATGGATGTTAACTAAACTTATTGTGGTGATTGTCTTGCAACATACACATATAGCAAATCATTATGTTGTACATGTTAAACTAACATGTTTGTTATATGTCATAAAAATAGAAAATAAAAGGGGACCAGGAGAAGGATGGAGTCAAATAAAAATTGTCAAAAAAGAAAAAACATGTGTGCCCAAAACTTGTACATGAATGTTCATTGCCGTGTTATTCCTAATAGTCCCAAAGTGGGAACAAACAAACGCCCACCAACTGATGAATGGAAAAACAAAGGTGGTATATCCATACAATGGAATATCACTGAGGCACTAAAGCTGAAGTAATGGTACAGGCTACACCTTAGATGTACCTTAAAATGATGATAAGTGAAAGACTCCAGACAAGCAAGGCCACAGATTATATAATTTTATTTCTAGAAAATACCTACAATAGTCAAATCCATGGATACAGAAAGTAGATAAAAAGTGGTCAGGGTTTGGAGCAGGGGAAGGGGAGGGGTGGAGAGTGACCGTTAATGGACATGGAGCTTCTTTCTGGGCTAAGGAAACATCTGTAATTAGATAGTGGTAATGGTTGCACAGACTGTGAACGTAATAAAAACACTGAATTGCACACTTTAATGTGATGGCTTTGATGGTATGTGAATTATATTGTAATTAAAAAAGAACACTCCAACTCAGGAAACCTGGGTGGTCCTGAGGCCAATTTGCTTCATTTTAGTTCAGCAATAGCTCAGCTTCAAGGAAGGTTAGAAACATGCTTAACATCCACTCGTGAAGAGTGAGGGTTGCCAAGATTTTGAGGCCCATCCAGCATGATTTTAAATCCCTAGAAGGTTTGTAGTAAGTGGAACAATTAGATGTGAAGAGAAGAAATAGAAAAAAAGAAAAAGAAAGCAGAAAAGAAAAGAAATGCTGTTGTTAGCTTCCTTCTTTAGGGTCATTAGTCTGATCCATCCTTTGTCAAAAATCTTGATTCAGGGCTTCCCTGGTGGCGCAGTGGTTGAGAGTCCGCCTGCCGATGCAGGGGACACGGGTTCGTGCCCCAGTCTGGGAAGATCCCACATGCTCCGGAGCAGCTGGGCCCGTGAGCCATGGCCACTGAGCCTGCGCGTCCAGAGCCTGTCTTCCGCAACGGGAGAGGCAGAAAAAACAAAACAAAACAAACAAACAAACAAAAAAAAATCTTGATTCAGTTAGTTTAGCTAAATTTAAGATTATCCTTTAATGATCTGGTATCATTGATCTCTCTCTCTCCCTCTCTATCACACACACACACACACACACACACACACACAGACACACACACACACACACACACACACACACACACAGAGACAGGCTGGGGCCTGGGACCCTTTGATGCAGTGCTGCAACGCTTGCACCTGCACACATCTGTCCTCAAGAAACAAAATACAAAGAAACTGTATGGACTAAAAATAACTGTGTGTATACACAGTTGGGACAAATTCTGGATCCGAAAAATACAAAGAGACCATAAAACCTAACTGCTACTTTTGAAGAGCCTGGACCAAAAACAGGGTGTTGGGAGCAAAAGCAGGGGCACTGCACACGCCGCCTGCACAAAACACCACCAGAGGGATGAGCAAACCACCTAAGCCATGCCTCTGGCCCAACCCCTGGACACATCCCTACCCTAATCCCATATAAGGAACAAGCTCCCCACCTCCCACCCTCAGAGAGCACGCCAGGGAACCTGTTGTTTGTTCTCACTGGCCCCACTGCAGCAGGGGCCCCAGTAAAGCCTTGCCTGAATTTCTTGTCTGGCCTCTGATCAATTTCTATTGACTGGGGAAGGCCAAGAACCCTGGTTGGTAACAACACCACAAATATACCACACACAGGAAGGAATTATTTGAATTTAGTAGTGCTGAATTTAAGGTAAATCATTCTTCCTGAAATGGCATGTCCCTATATCCTGAACAATGGGTCTGAAACTTTTGTGGAAAGCTTTTATTTGAGTTGACAAGTTAGATAATAACTGCCCAATACATTTATTAATTCATATGTTTGATTTGAGTTTCCACAGAAACCAACTTGAAGACCAAGATTCCCGTGTATGTGCTTTACTGTGAGGGAGGAGACCCGGAAGAGCGAGACAAGGAAGAAATGGGCCAATGAGGATGTGCTATCCAGTCTGACAATTGCCATGTGACCCTGCTGTAGAGGTATTCCATCTGACAGGTGAGGAGGCTGGGTTTCTTACTCTAGAACACTCCATCCCTCACTGGTTGTGGGCTGCTTCCAGGAACACTAACTCATACTCTGGCTTGTGTGCTCCTACAGAAAGAAAAACAAATCAGGCAGTGCTGCAGGTGTTTGCTGTATGCAGCCTGCTGTATACAAAAAGGTGAATGCCAGGGGTATGTAGGTAAGGCACTGGCAGCATCTGCTAGGTGTGTCTATAAATTTATTTACCTACATGATTCCCCACCAAAAAGGAGAATACATCAAAGAACATGTGTAACACTTACCCTGAAATACATCAGAGGAACAAGTGTAAATACATGTAAAGATTCCTGGTCAGACCAGTTATCCCAGCAGGACTGTATTAGCAGTGCCCACTTTCACTCTCAAAGTTGTCACATTTTGAAAAATAATTACAGGTTTATGTATTATATAGGTAAAATATAAATTACAAGCAAGAATAAGACATCAAACATATAAATCATATATATATATATATGTAAAACTTGAAGTCTTTAGAATAATCCATACAGTTTAAATCATTTTACTTTTGAGCCCTCAGCATCTCATCTGGAGAATATAACTAATAAAAAAGCAGATTCAAGTACATTGCTGTACAGAAATAGATAAAGGTTTTGCTCCAAACAGGTACAGGGAGACCTTGGAGATACTGCTGGCTCTTTTCCAGGCCATCACAATAAAGTGAATGTCGCAATAAAGCAAATCACACAATTTTTTTTTTTTTGGTTTTCCAGTGAATATAAAAGTTATGTTTACACTATACTCTAGTGTGTGAAATAGCATTATGCCTAAAAAATGTATGTAACTTAATTTAAAATCCTTTAGTGCTAAAAAATGCTAACCATCATCTGAGCCTTCAGTGAGTTGTAATCTTTTTGCAGTAGTAGCATCAGAGATCCCTGATCACAGATCACTATAACACATATAATGAAAAGGTTGCGATACTGGGAAAATGACTGAAATGTGACACAGAGACATGAAGCAAACAAATGCTGTTGGAAAAATGATCCCAAGAGTCTTTTGCTTGATGCAGTGTTGACACAAACCTTCAATTTGTGAAAAATGCAATACCTTTGAAGCACAATAAAGTTGGTAAGGCTATATTCAATTTCTTTAACAAATGATTTCGGGACCCTTATTAATGGTAACTAATTTAATGCTCTTTAGAGTCCTATCATGGAATTGAGGATAACTCTTCTTTCTATCCCTGAGGTTGTAACATGCTCTCTAACTTGCCTCACTAGGAAGTGGTGGGCTGGGACTTGTACACACATGGGCTGTATAGTTCCTGGGGCCCTGCTTTTAACTCCACACTGTGCTGCCTTCATAAAATTAGCATATAAAATGCAATTAAAACATTGTGTTTTCATTTTCAGCATGTTTATTTTATAATTAAATGAGCTTATTAATAATAGTATTATTAATTTACCTATATTATTAACTAATTTCATTTATTTATAAGCTTACAATTAATTAATTAATACATGTATCATTAATAATTGGTAATATTAAGTGAATGGAAAAGAAACCATTTTTTAGGCCAGAAAGATTGTTCTTACATTTATTACTTTTTTTTAAATTTCCAGGAATTTTCTTTTTTGTTTTCTCATTTCCATTTAATGATTTCTCATGTTTCTCTTATGTCTGAAAATTTAGATATTCAAAAGAATGTATTGACTTGGAAAAAGGAATTTAGGATACTTTTGAGTTTAAAAAAATGATCATGAGTTTGATGAAGCAGCAGATCAGAAGGAAGCCTAGAATTTCACTTTCTTACTGATTTACACTTGGGCAAGACCATAATATTGACAAACAATGTGCTTGGAATGTCCAAGTCATCAAAAGAGGAACGTTTGGTGGTGTCAGGAGGCCCGCTGAGCGGAGAGAGGGGATGAGCTCTCAAATTATCGGAGTGGCCAATTAAAGCAACATGCCAAAAATGAAATAATTAGGTCTTTAACTGCTCACTGACAGGCACATCTAAAACCTGAGGAAGTACCAGCTTTCCCTGACCCATTCTGCCGCGTGGCCTGGCACATTGGTTGAGGGTCAGGTAGGTCTGCCCGGACATGGGTGTTCTGTCACTACTGAGGAGCCCCAAACAAAAGGTTCCTGAAATTTTGTGAATCCTGGGAGAGCAAGGAGTAGAAAATACTGGGTACTGAGTCGGAATATGGAGAGTTGTCCACAGGGTTCCCCCAAGGCTCACCCCATAAATAGGTCTCAGCCGAGACACCTGAAGAAGACCTTTGCCCAAAACCTAGGATAAAGAGACCTAGAAAAGGTTATAAACTCCTGGAAAGTGGGGCTTTGACTTATTTACAAAACAGGAAGAGACGCACAGACATAGAAAACAAACTTATGGTTACCAAAGGGGATAGTGGGGGGAAGAGACAAATTAAGAGTTTGGGATTAAGAGATACACACTACTATAGGTAAACTATATAGCACAGGGAACTATACTCAATACATTTTAATAACCTATAATGGAAAATAATTTGAAAAAGAATATATATAACTGAATCATTTTGCTGTACACTTGAAACTAACACAACAATGTAAATTAACAATCCTTCAATTAAAAAGAAAAGTAGACTTGAAGGGTTAGGAATGTGGATATGCAAAGACCATCACCAGCCCAGGGCCTGAGTCCTTGACTACACCTCCCTTCAGAGGCTGTGCACCAAGTCAGATGTATGGGATACAGTCTTCCTATGACCTCTGCCAGATAAAGTCTCTGTAGTTACCTATGGCTGGACATGAAAGATCACACATAAGCTTTTAGCCAGGTGGAGATCTCTTTTCAAATAGCTCTTAATGCCTGTTTGATCACTCACTGAGATCTTTTGAATAATGCTTTACAAATTGTTTTTATGTTTTATATTAATGTTTTGTGATTTCATTCTCTCTAGTTGTGAATATTAAGCCAGTGAAACATGGAAAAATAATGGCTATTTGAATCCATATGGTTGCTCAGAATATTTGAATGAACGTTGAATGTTCTGCAGGTTTATTAATGGGACAATGTGGAAATAGAAATCTAGGCAATCTGGCCTTATTCGGCCACAAGAAAATCAATGCTGCTCTAAATATTATCATCTTATATTCAGAGGAGATGGGAATTGGAAATCACATGGTTCTTGGGGATGGCTTCCTATCAGTTATATGATCATGGTTCTAACTCGTTATGACAATGAAAGGCTCTCCAGCCCTAAAACTTGCACAATCAAATGATAGCAGAATAGCAGGGGAGCTGGTGTTAGGGATGGTGGAATCACAGAGAGAATGAAATCACACCTTCAGGACACACTCCCCATCATTTGCCCACCACCACTAGACATGTGTTCCTTCACTCACTAGCATCACACACGTATATGAACTAGAGAGTTGCCACTGTGTACATTACAAATCCAGGCCTAGCCATGCCCATTTTGGCTCTGAGAAGACCTGAATCTAAGTGAAAAATATATACCACATAGTACAAAAATAATGAATAGCCTCTTCATAATACAAGTTTTAATATAAGCTTCTATATTGTGTCACTGTGATATCTCATTCAAAACATTCAGAGGCCCTTGGAGGAAGATGCTATTAGTCCTTTTACAGAGGAAGGAACAGGGGATTAGAGATGAATTAGTAGGTCCAAGCTCCAAGAAGAATCCAGTAAGCACTATAGGAACACTTCTATAAATTTAAAAATGGCGTGCCACCTTCATTCGAACTTGAAATACCCCAGAGAGAATTACATCATGCATCTTTTCCATTACTGGAAAAAAATGTACCACAATAAAACTTTGCTACTGCACTACTTTTTATTTAAGAACTATTAGGATGGTAAAAATTAATAATACTCTAATAGTTTCTAAAACCAAAAATATTTCTTATAGTAAATATCCACCACTCTATTTCATATGACAAGGTTATCACAAGATTTTTGATTTTTTTAATAAATTGCCAACATTTTGGTTTTTCTCTTAGCATTAGACTAGTGAGCTTTCCAAAGATGGAAGTTACAACCCAATAGTCTTGGAAAAGTAATGTGTTCTACTGCGTAGGGCTGTTAGGAATTTTCTTACAGTCCAACTGGGAGTGCTTATATTTACTTTGAATAAGTGTGTTTTTATACATAGTAAACATAAATGTTTGAAGGCAAAACTAATCCATACTCTTAGATGCCAGGTTACCAGTTACTCTTGATGAGAAGTGATGAGGGGAAGGCTGCTTCCAGGTGTTGATAATGTTCTTTTCCTTGATCTGCTGAGGGTTACATGAGCGATTTCAGTTTTAGCAAATGCATCCAGGTACATGACTGGTACATGGAGGTATGAAATGATATATGACTTTTCAATATGTATATAACTTCAATTTTAAAAAGTTAAAAAAGTAAGTATTGCAAATAAAATACTTCCTTAAAAAGGTTATTCTGTCAATGATAACTTGATAAATTTTAAAGAAAAATATGAGGCTCACTGAGAAGGAAATGTACTAGCTCTTTGGCATTCAGTAAAACACTCAAATTTTATTTTTTTGTTGTTTTTTAAATCTAAATACAGACAGAGATTGACTCAATTTAATTTCCCCACATTCATATATTTGAACCCAGACCTTTCTGAACCTTGATAGTCTCTTTTAAAAAATTATATCAATAGACCTATCATTAGGTCTTAACTTTATAATGTTGAAGTTAAGAACTTTAGAATATTATTAAATATTATATTTTAGAATATATTAAAATCATGTTCCAAGGTCTTTCATTAGAAGTGATTAATTAATATTAGTGACAAGTTCACCACACTAGTGATAGACCACATGAAGGAAGGTGAGGCCATGCCCATCTGGGGAACCAAATTACTGCTGTCCTAGCAACACTTGTCCTGCCCCAGATTGTCTCTACTGTAGACTTCCCTTCTGAGATCCAGAACCCTGTATCCAGTTGCATCCCTGATAACTACACTTGAATGACTTACATTTTTTGTAAGAAATAACTCTAGGATTTCCAGTCTGGTCCCTCCACGGCCCTCCAAGCCTATTTTGTTGTCCTCATTTCAGTAGACAAATCTTATCCTTCTCATTTTAGTAAACAGAACTAACATCCATCCAGGTGCTAATTCCAGGCACCTGCAGCCATTCACCTCTCATCCCTCACATCACCATCCTGATCAACTGTCATGCACTGGCTTCCCTGTCATATTAAATCTAAACCCTTAACATTTTTCATGCCCTGAACACTCCAAGCTGTTTTTCATCTTAGGGTTTTCAATATGAAATTATCTCTGGAATTGTTTTATCTCCATTCTCATCAAGTTTGACCTGTTCTCATCCTTTATAACTCCAGAAGTTTTTCTTTAAAGAGGTACCCTTAGACAACCCAGATCAAAGTTAATTTCCCATTCCCCCTTCAACACTGTTATTTGTTATAACATTCTGTTACTTTTCCCCATTAAAAATAAACACAGTTAAATTACAAATATATTTGTTTACTTGCCAGTCCCCCAAAGCACATGAGCCAATTCTTTAAAAATAAATATATACACATTATTTATCTATATATATATATAAATTATCATAAAATTACATATAAATTATAATTAAATAACATAAATATAAGTTATATTTGTATATATATATTATATATATTTTATATATATATATAATTATATATATATATATATATATATATATATATATATATATATATAAACTGCTTCTGTTTCTTTGGAGGACCCTCATATAATAACCATGTCCAGAAACTGGCTGATTTTGAGTTTCAAGTGGGACCTTAAGCATTTTGCTCAGACTGTAAAAGCTGTGGAAAAAAGCTTTGTTTCTCAAGAAGAAAAGAACAAGAGAAATATTCTGGCTGAAGGGAAATGAACTTCATGCCCATCACACTATGGAACCAGATGGCTCTGGAGCTGCCTGGAGTTCGTAACCGTATTGTTCACATGCTAGCCAACCATCCAGTGGAAGGTCAGCATAGGTCGCCTGACTCTGGATGCCCAGCCCCCTGTAACAGAGGTGCAGTAAATGAGACAGAACAATGGCACAGCTGATGCTTGTGGGCATGAGACTTCAAGCACTCACTGTGTGCTTAAATGCACTTTAAGATGATCTGGGCCTAAGTGCTAGTTTCTTTGACAAACATTAAAATTAATGTATAAATCCATACTACATGCTAACATTTGAGGGCAGTAGCAGTGGTACATCAAACTCAAATGTAATACTTTCCATGATATGACTATTAGAGTTCTGGGAATATTTAATCATTTTATTCATGAATTGGAATATAAAGGTATAAGTAGTACACATATATTTCATTATTTAAGGAGTTCTAAAACTTTTATAGCCATTTTTGACATACTTAAAATTCATTTTTAGATGTAAGAAAAGGTGACAAAGAATTGCTGGCAGGGGCGTATCTAGTCCCAGGGGGAAAATATTAAAGTACCAATAATAAAATTTCACTTTTTCTGTCATACCTTGTAAAGCAAATGGCGAAGATGAATCTTTTCATCTTACAAATAAAGATATAAGACACAGAGAAGTTCCAGTTCCTTATCCAGTGTGAACCAGTATGTCAGTTCAGGAGCTGAGCACCAAAGGACACATTTCCTCCTGAAACTGGAGACTGGCATTCCCCACGCTGAGTCCAGTTATGAGAACAAGGATGAAAACGACCTTATCAGACTGCAGAAATTCAAGGACAGGGGTGTTACAGAGTATTGAGCCTGTCGTTTTCATAGATGTGCTTGAACTGACAAGTGGGCTGCTCCACACAGACAGGCTTCGTCTGTTCCATAATGATTTTACCTGTTCAGGTGAATTAAGCAAGTAGCTGTTATTGTTCATTCTGTCAAAGTCTAAGTTCCAATGAGTAATTATTTAATGGGAAAGACAAATTGGCATCTCGACATCATAGTGCTTTTCTAGGCACTAATTCCATCTACTTTATTTGAAAATACATGTGCATCTTGGAATGATTCAGAATGGCAGTTTAAATAATCTACAAAAGTGAGAACTTACGAAAGTCAGGGTATACTAAATGCATTGGCCTTTCCATCTAATTTGACTCTTTCTGTAATGAATAGGTCATGGTAAGAGTGAACAGAAAGAGTTCTAGAAAATCTTTTGCTGAAGTGGCTTAAGTATTTACCATAATGAAGATGTTCTAGACACAGCTGTCTCCATTAGCAGGATGCTGGTTTAGGGACACAGCTTTGAAACATGACAAGGATAATGGAGTGACAGCCATGCAAAAAGAATGAAATCATGCCATTTGCAGCAACATGGATTGACCTAGAGATTGTCATACTAAGTAAAGTAAGCCAGACAAATACAAATACCATGTGACTTCACTTATATGTAGAATCTAAAAAACATATGAAACAAATGAACTTATTTCCAAAACAGAAAGACTCACAGACAGAGTAAACAGACTTATGGTTACCAAAGGGGAAAGGGGGGAATAAATTAGAAGTTTGGGATTAAAATATACACACTCTTATATATGAAAGAGATAACCAACAGGACCTACTGTATAGCACAGAGAACTATACTCAATATCTTGTAATAACCTATAATGGAAGAGAATGTAAATAAAGAATATATATGTATTATGATAATTATATTATAATTATAGATATATATGTATAATTGAATCACTTTGCTGTACATCTGAAACTAACGCAACATTGTAAATCAACTATACTTCAATAAATTTTTTTTAAAAAAGGATAATGGAGTGAGTTTTGAGGACAGTTGTGTAGCTCTGGAGGTGGGCTATATAAGTATATTTTTTTCTGCTGTTGGAAAAACAAAGATTAGGGGAATTTCTCCCATTTCTTTTTTCATTCCTATATTGAGTGATTTTTCAATTCTAGAAATATAGTTTTAGTTTTCTTTGTGTTTTTTCTATTATGTTATTTTTTGAAACTGATGAAATTTTACAAATAATTTATGCTCAGCCAACTGTTTAATATTTATACCATGAATTAGCCCTATGATTAGTTTTTTCTTGTTATTTCCAACAAGGGGTAGTGTTCAGGAATAGACCAGGTTCAAAGAGCTAGGGATATTCCAGCAAGCATGCAGGATATGGGATAGTGGACAGACTGAATAATAAGCACCAGAATCCCCACACCCAGGGAGGAGGACCCAGAGGACAGCTCTGGGCATCCACAGAGGAGGAGGACATCCCCAGCAGTAACATGTCTCTTTAGAGAAGCTGGGGTGTACAACAGGGTCAGGATTCCATTCTTAGACTGTGGGGAAGGAGAGGTGGCAGAAGTAAGGAAGCCTCAAACCATCATGGTGAGGAAGGCAGCTTCCTGAACCCAACTTCAAAATGACCCCTTAACACAAGCATGGTCAAAGAAACCAGACCTCTAGTTGGTGGGCTGGCACCAGGAGGAGATAGAAGGTCTAATATAGGAGCTGAGCTTTAAGAACCCTGTCATTTGTGTGCATCTCTGTAAATGACTCAGAGTCAACCCAGGGGCAATATATTCTGGCCCAGGTGAGTGTTAGGTTGAGTCATCTCAGAATTTGTGGCAAAAGGTGTCCTGTTATCACTAAAGGGGCTGCTAAGACCAAGGCCCAGGGGCTGACACAAGAGCTGTGCAATCACCCTGCGGACATTTTACTGAGATTAGGCAATTTAATGCTTTGATTTAAAATCAGGATTATTTAGGGGATGGTTTGGGAGGCTTAGGAGACTCATGTTCAGATACAGCAGCAGGAATTAAACAGGTCATTCCTGCTCTTTCCCATCCTCTCTGCCATGTGTCCCGACCAACAGAGGGTAAGAAACCAGAATATGTGGACAATATACTCATGAGCCTTTTTCACATTTTTATTCATTTTACCAACATGTCTTTCATGTAGACAGACTCAGGGGCCCTTCCTGCTGGTTTCTGTGTTCCTAGTTAGGTTTAGTTCTTCTAGGCCCTCTGCCTCCCAACTTCTACCCCCAACTAAAGAGAAAACTGAGGAGGACTCTAGGTCTGTTATCTGAAACAATTATTATTTCACCTAATCAGCACCAAGGAGACGTGTTAACGTGGGTACTGAATAAGGGGACATTACTTTCTTAGGGTACTCAGGGTACTAGCAGATCTAGTCAAATCCTTCTCTACTACTTTGAGGATCAATTAAAAGTTCTCCTTTGACTTGATTACATGGAAATGATTCATTAGAACTAATACTACATTAACTTATTGGTTATTATTTACCTAATTTGGATAAAACATTCATAATATGAACATAAGACATATGTCTCTAGGGATGAGTCTGTTGATACCACTACAGACAGCAGCATGCATTATTCCACGTTTTACACATTTTACTGGTGATTATTACCTTTGCAGTTCTTCCCCGTTGAGTTAGGCTTGTGTGCAATTCCATTAGAAATATTTAACTCCATTTCAGCAACCTACTGGGTCCTCTTTACTGGAAAATTTAAAATCTTTAGCCCTAAACCTGGTCCTGACCTTACTCAATGTGCTGTCTTTTTCCTCTGCTGAAATTAAAAAACAAAGGAACCAGGAGTTTTACCAACAAAATGAGTTTATTTGGGAATAGCCAAGAATTGCAATTTGTGACAAGCAAACTACGGAGAACCATAGGCACGTCCAGAGAATAGAGGAGAGGGGCTTGCTTTTACAGAGGAAAGGAGGAAACTGGAGAGCACTGTGGGGTTTTTCATTGGCTGCAGGCATCGGGCGACTTGTTGTTGCTGGGTCAGAGGAGAGCATTCTTCCTTCTGGGGTCTGTAAACTGTGGTGAGTGGTACCTTCAGGAGACCCCCTGCATCAGAGCTTCCCGACTCCATTTTAAATGAGTTTTCCTTTATTCATTTTCACACTTTCCTCAAAAAATGGGCTATTTCTAGGGTGATTTTTTAAAATTCTACTTTACCAGGGATATAAGTGCAGATAAAAAAGAAAGCAGATGAACATTTTATTGTTTTTAGTTTAATGGTTACTGAGTCAGAGTCTTATTTCTAGAGCATACAGAGAACCCCAGTAGAATCCCATTTATTCACAGTTAAAAGGCTTTCCTTGGGAAACCAGTATAAGTTCAGACAAACAATCAACCAGAAGTATATAAGAAGGACATGTATATGTTATGTCCATCAGAACATACTCAAGGGTAGCCTTCCCTTGTTGGCTTGGTCCAGTGAGCTTAGCCACTTATGATTCTTAACAGCAAGGGGTTCTTTATTCAGGGTCTACCTGTGCTGCTGACCAAGGCTGGGACCACACTGATGGCTACTGGTTAAGGCTATCACTATGGGTGCTGGGTTAACTTGATAACATGATAGGAAAGTATTTGCTATCGAAATTATATTGAATACGAGGGGGAAAAATACCCATCCCATCTCATTTCATTTCTAAGCACACATGTAGACTACAAATTTTAGGCCTGAGGTTAGTTTTGGCACCATTTCCAAATCTCACCCCCCCACACACCCCATACACCTGGTCCACTCTGAGCTTTTTCTCCTTCCCCAGCACTGAAGCAGGATTGCATCCGACCTCGCAAGCCATATGTTGAAAGTGGTGGAGTCCCTAGATGTACAGGGTCTGTGCCCTTACTCTATCACTTAAAAAAGAGCTTCTCACTGCTCTGGAATCCTAGTTTTATAGTTTGATGAGAAAGAAATAAACTTCCATTGTATTAAGCCACTGCATTTGGGGGTTTTGTTGATTAAGTGCTAACCAAGCCCTAACCGATACGCTGGAATACCACTTCCTCACCAAGGGAGCAACAGAATTTAGAACTCTGTCTGAACTGTGTAGGTGGTGGGGACAGTAATGGGTACAGGTGTTACACGCAGTTATTAAAGCCACACCAGATTTTTTTTACTGTATATTACTGGATATATGTTTTACTTTTCCTGGAGCTGCCATGGATACTTAGATCTTCCAGTTATACATGTGTTATAATTGGTGGACTCAGATGTAATCTCAAAGTAGATTTAATCAAATCTAAATATAATTATATTTAATTTAATTATATTTATAATTATATTATATTTATAATTAAAAATATTCACAGTTACTCTCTGACAACTCAAGTGTTCTAAATTTAGGGTAAATGACTAATTAGATATATACATATAGCTATGCATATGTGTGTGTGTATATGTGTGTGTGTATATGGTACACAATTACACTACAAGTTTGTATAAAAGTACAAATTACATGATAAAAACTATTCTGGTGGTGCTTTATGGTCAATACTTGTTCAACTCACCAGGAAATAAACAAAAGAAGCTAGCATATTACTTATTCTTGATGATTCACCTGGTTGCTTTATTGTTATGACCTGGACTGGGTAATGTGCTGTCAGTCATCAAGGTGTAATATTATTTGGGAGTACTAAACTGATGCGTTTCCAGCTCTCAGCTTCACAGCAGGGACAATTTGTCATAAGAGAAAGCAAATGAATTATCTTACACTCTGCTATAAATTTAAGGTTGTGATTCCTTTTTGTCCAGGAGGTGCTACCCTGATTGTGCCTGCATGACAATCCATTAGTTTCCTGGATGTCCCTCAGTGGCTAATGAAATTCAGGCAAACTTTCTTCAGAATTTCTCTGTCCTGCAGTTCTGCAACTTTTTTTTTAATTATTATTTTTTAAACTTTTCCTTGGGTTAATTATGGTTGGGATAAAATTTAGATCTGCAAGGAGGGAGTGGGGGAAAATAAAATTCAATATTTTGCTAATTTTTAAGAATTTTAAGTAAAATATTTGTTTTGGGACGTTATGAAATGAGAATTTTACCAGTCATATCATTAGTGTCATAATGCTAAAGATTACTTAAATTAAGCTATACAATAGATAAATCTTCATCATGCCCCAACACAGTACTACTGCATTAGACAGTAAAGTGTAATGTGAATTAAGTGCAATCCTGTATAGGTGTGTGCAAATTGTGTTAAAAATCACTCCTGCCATAATGGTATGGATAATAATGAGAAGCACTGATTTATAAGAAAGAGGTGTGAACTTAAGGTCCAAATATATTAGTGCAGAAAAGAAACTTAGAGGTATTCTAATATAGGTTCTTTATTCTATGGATCACATCTCAAATCTGGTTTCTAAGTTCCTCAACAATGACCTTATCTCTCACATAGGTTACTAGCATGTCTTCACTCTAGTCTATCCTCCTCTACAGCATTTCAAAACCACTTTCAAATTTTAATATTTTTTCCTCTTTATATTTTTTTATTAGAAATGAAATTTATAGGGTGTGGAGGAGAACACTTTCACTTGCTTAAACACCAGCCATTCCCTTCTCTGTCCTATTCTTCTTTGCTAGAATATCCATATTTAACTATACAATTCAGTGGCACTAAGTACATTTACGTTGTGTGTAAATCTCACCATCACCCATCTCCCAAAATTTTCACCTTCCTAAACTGAAGCTCTGTCCCCTTTAAACACTAGCTCTCCATTCCTCCTCACTACCCCCCCACACCCCGGCCCCCTTGCACCTACCAATGTACTTTCGGACTCTATGAATTTGACTATTCTAGGTACATCCTATAAGTGGAATCAAACAGTATTTTTCTGCACCTAATGTATATTGTAATGTATTTTTAAGGTTAATTTAATATATGTCCTGCAAGCAGGACATATAAAATAAAAGTACCTTCTTTTATTTTACCCCTGTGCTATACATTAGGCCCTCCCCAGCCATCTAGTTCATACATAGTAGTGTACATACATCAATGCCAATCTCCCAGTCCATCCCACGCCCCTCCCCCCTTGGTGTCCATATGTTGGTTCTCTATGTCTGTATCTCTATTTCTACTTTGCAAATAGGTTCATCTGTACCATTTTTCTAAATTCCACATATATGCATTAATATATGATATTTGTTTTTTCTCTGTCTGACTTACTTCACTCTGTATGACAGACTCTAGGTCCATCCATGTCTCTGCAAATGGCACAATTTCATTCCTTTTTATGGCTGAGTAATATTCCATTGCATATATATACCACATCTTCTTTATCCATTCCTCTGTTGGATGGCAACATGGAAGCAACATTTTGGTTGCTTCCATGTCCTGGCTATTGTAAATACGTTGCAATGAACATTGGGGTGCATGTATATTTTGGGATTATGGTTTTCTCTGGGTATATGCCCAGGAGTGGGATTGATGGGTCATATGGTAGTTCTATTTTTAATTTTTTAAGGAACCTCCATACTGTTCTCCATAGTGGCTGTATCAATTTACACTCCCACCAACAGAGTAAAAGGGTTCCCTTTTCTCCACACCCTCTCCAGCATTTATTGTTTGTAGATATTTTTGAAGATGGCCATTCTGACCGGTGTGAGGTGATACCTCATTTTAGTTTGGGTTTGCATTTCTCTAATAATTAGTGATGTTGAGCATCTTTTCATGTTCCTCTTGCCATTTAAAAAAAAATCTTATTTTTTTCCACCAGCCATAAACTGCCCTTATTCCCAAATATACCCTATTATCTTAAGCCTATTTCAATTCCTATCTCAAGCAGTGTCTTCGTAGCCACTTTGTTTGTCCATCTGTTATCACACAATAGATATAGTTTCAGCCACAGAACTAGAACAATATAAACACACAAATATTTGTCTTAGCAAGATTTACATCTTACCATTGTAAATACAAAGTGTGAAACACAGAAAGAGAACAGCCCATTTGTTTTTACCTGATCCTGTTGGCAAGACGGATTAGAATTTACAGTGAAATTGATACTGGATGAAAATGGTTTAAGTCCTTAAAAATGTCACATGAAAAGTGATCATCCATTTATTTATTCATTAAAAATAAATACAGGGCTTACCTAGAGGCGCAGTGGTTGAGAGTCCACCTGCCAATGCAGGGGACACGGGTTTGTGCCCCGGTCCAGGAAGATCCCACATGCCGCGGAGCGGCTGGGCCTGTGAGCCATGGCTGCTGAGTCTGCGCGTCCGGAGCCTGTGCTCCGCAACGGGAGAGTCCACAACAGTGAGAGGCCCATGTACCGCAAAAAAATAAATAAATAAAAAATAAAATAAATACATATTTTACTTTTGAGAGTCTACTTTTTGTCAGGCACTGGGGTACAATAAGATTGACAATTGGAGACAGACAATGAAAGAGTTTTAAAGATCATAAAGATAATACTTCTTTACTCTTATCAGTTTCTGAAATGATTTATTAAATACATGTAACAAGTTCAGAGTATTATAAAATCATATTGAGTACAGATATTAATAATTGAAATAAATAATTAGTAAATCATAATCTGGAAACATGAGTTAATTTTTCTGTAGTATTAACATTGAACTGTAAATTTTACAGTTCTTTTGAACATCACCATAAAAACTAACGATGCCACTTGATTGAGCCCCTGTATTCCGAGAGGACTGAAACATAAGTTAGTCAAAGTTTATAAAGCATTTAACATATGCAAAATGTTATTATTACTTGAAAAAGTACATAATATTGATGAAATTAATATTGTTTCATGTGCTTTTAATATTTTAATAGCAATATCAAAGTCTATTTATGTTGGAACAACAGGAAACCTCATCCATTGCTAGTGAGAAAGCAAAATGGTACACCTTGCAAGACCATTTGGCAATTTGTTATAAAGTATAACATACGCTTACAATAAATCCCAACAATTTTATTCCTAAGAGTTACCCTAGTAAATTGGAAGCTGGTGTTCACTCAAAAGCCTGCACATAAATGTTTATAGCAGCTTGATTCACAATCACCTAAAACCAAGATACCCTTCAGAGGGGGGTCGATTAACAAGCTCTCATGTATCCATATAGTGGAATCCTCTTCAGAAATAAAAAGCATTGAGCTATTGACACAAGCAACAACATGGGTGAATATTCAACACATTTTGCTAAGTGAAAAAAGCTAAACCCAAAAGGTTACATATACTGTAATTCCATTTGTATGACATTCAGAAAACATTGAAATAAGAGAAGCAGAAAACGGATCAGTGTTTGGTGAGAGAAAATGGATTAACTCAAGAAGGAAGCACCCAGGGGAATTTCCAGGGTTAAAACACTATTCTATATTGTACTGTGGTGTTAGAGACATAATTATGTGTCTGTGAAAACTCATAGAAATGTACACCACAAAGACTGAACATTGTGATGCATAAATTAAAAATAAATCAACATTAGGGGATTCCAGGGTGGAATGTAGTCTGCAAGAAATGAGTCTAAATGCATTAAAAATGTCACTGAAGGAAGTGGGAAGAAAGGAGATGACCTAAGTTCAATACTTCGGAAATCTGTATTTTAACTGATTCAAAGGAACTGCCCATAAACACTGCAATCTAGTTGGTAAATTTCTTTCTCAAAGGGACATGGTTCACAAATTCTGAAATTATTTTACATATGTACTAGTGTTGAACAATTAAGTAAATGAATTACAGACAACAGGGGCCAGGTTTCTCACTGTCAGAGAAAGAATTTACTAGTAAACAAGCAGGGAAGAATAGGATGAGGCCTGTGGTTCTGGATTACCTTTGGAAATGTCAGTATGAACTCAGTTATCTTAAAATATGTTCACATAGATACATGTATAAATAAATGTAGATATGAAAGTATGCATGGATTATTATACATACAGACATCTCTTAGTAATGTCTGCTGAGAAGGCCTGGAAGCTGTGAGCCCTCCACAGCAATGAGCACACCTAGCGCTCAGATCTCGGTTTCTAAATGTCATCCTCCAACAAAATGGAACAGGTAAACTTTGGCGAAATGACAGAGACAAGGCAAATGCGAGACGAGCCTGGAGCATCTTGTTATGCCGAAAAGAAAGGTATGCTTCCACCCACCAAAAGAAAAAGAAGCATGGAGGCAGAGACATAGCTACAGAACACAGAAACCAAACTGAAATATCTCTCAATGGTCAAAGCTGGTAATTTGAAAAACAACAAAAAAATAGTAATATAGAACTGAAAGAATAATGTTAGAACACAAAGAATAAAATAAATATCATATGTTCATGCTGCTATAATTAAATGATTGAAAAAACAAATAAATGGGAAAAAGCACAATTTTTTTGAACAGAAAAATTCCAAATAACGTATGGAAAAGTTATTTCCCCTCGATAAAGTGGCGCTTAATTCCTCTCTCATTAAGTGTGAGTTTGACTGATTCTGTTCCAAAGAGGAGAGTTTAAAGTGAATAATAGTAACTTTATGATGGGGACACCTGCAGACAACACCCTGAGTGATCAAGGTTAACATCATGTGATGTCATGTTGGTGTCATGGATTCCTTGATTTGTTGTCATAAGGACATTTCATCTTTGTGGCATTCTTCCCAACAATATGTAACCCCAGTCTAGCCATGATAAAACACCAAAGAGACCCAAATTGATGGACATTCTATAACATGCCTGACTGGTACTATTCAAAATTCTTAAGTTCAAAAACATAAGGAAAGATTGAGATACTTTCACAGATAGAAGTATATTAAAGACTGGATGGCTGAATTCAGTGTGTTATCCTGATCGGATCCTGGTACAGAGAAAAAGGATATTAGTGAGAATACTGGTAAACTCCAAACAGAGTTTGTAGTTTAAATAATAGTATTGTGCCAATGTTAATTTTTTATCTATAAAGAGAGCAAAAATTGTGCCATGGTTATGTAAAATGTTAACATTAAGAGAAGGTGGATGAAAGTTACGTGGGAATTCTCTGTCCTATCTTTGTACTTCTTCTCCAAATTTAACTTTATTCAAAAATAAAAAGGTTAAAACTTTGAAAAAAAATGTATGGTTATTACACTACAAGTACAATACATTTGTAATTTTCAAAATTTTAGCTATGCAGTATGAAATGCCTGAGAGTTGATTATCATCCTGCAAATTCAGGGTTTCAACCTGAGTTTATTGCATGCATTAAAATCCAAAGAAAGCAACTATTAAATATTAATCAAAAACCCTCTCTGATCTATATCATAATTTAATATAACATTTTAAGTTTAGAAGGGAACTTAAATGTAATATAATCAATCAATGTCTGAATTCCTTGTACAATGTTGTAAAGATCTTCTCCTAGAACACTCCCATTTATGGATATGTAATATTATCAGACACTTGGTTCATAAAATCCTGTTATTGAGCTAACACAAATATCAATTTCATTTTTTATCCAGCATACCATTCTGAGCCTTTTATTTTGACAGAAAATAAATCTAATTAAATAGCTGTAGCTCTTGTACCTTCATATTACAAGGGTAAGACCAAATTTTTCTTCTTGTTTTAGGAAACCTTGCTGCTCTTCTAACAGTATTTACAAGTCTTTATATATTACTTTTAATTACTTCTAACATATTAGAAAATCTGAACTTATTTTATCTGCCAAATATGTGTCTATGTAGTATTGTTTACAAAATTGCAAAAAAATAATTAAAGGTGGGCTTCCCTGGTGGCGCAGTGGTTGAGAGTCTGCCTGCCAATGCAGGGGACACGGGTTCGTGCCCCGGTCTAGGAAGATCTCACATGCCGCGGAGCAGCTAGGCCCGTGAGCCATGGCCGCTGAGCCTGCGCGTCTGGAGCCTGTGCTCCACAACGAGAGAGGCCACGACAGTGACAGGCCCTCGTACCGCAAAAAAAAAAAAAAAAAAAAAATAAAAATAAAATGTACTTTGTATTAGAGAATTTTATATTTGTTCTTAGTGATCAAAAATCTCTCTTTCTCTTTATATATATATATATATATATATATACACACACTCCACTTATATATACATAATATATATATATCATATATTGTATATATATAAGATCCAAAATATGATTTAATAATTAAAATTAGAATATAAACCATGGATTACATCAAACTGACTGCTCTATAATTAGTGCAATCTACTTTCTACCTTTTAAAATATATATAATAATTTAATAAAATATAGATATATAATTATTTTTTAGGCTTATGTTATCTATGATTTTTAGAATCCTTGCTACTATGTCAGAAATATATTCGTATGACACTATTTCCTTCTAAACCTTACAAAATATACTGAAGAGTCTTGAATTTTTTTCAAGGTGAAAATATATACATCTTAGAGATTTCAATAGTGATAGAGATTAATGAACTATATATAGAGAGGTTACATAATTAATTATATATAGACATCGACTATATACATATATGTATAATCTATCCATATATGTTAGAGATCAACTATTGCTATAAGTTGAATTGTGCCCCCTCAACTTCATATGTTAATGTCCTAACCTCCTACCCAGTACCTCATAATGTGATCGTATTTAGAAATAGGGTCTTCAAAAAGTTTCTCAAGTTAAAGTGGAGTCATTAGTGTGGGCCCTAATCTAATATGACTGATGTCCTTTTAACAAGAAGAGATTAAGACACAGACCTAGGGAGAAGGCAACAGTCTGCACACCAAGGAGAGAGGTCTCAGAAGACATCAACCCTGCTGACACCTTGATCTCACAATTTAGCCTCCAGGACTGTGAGAAATAAAATTCAGTTGTTTAAGTTATACAATCTATTGTAATTTGTTACGGCAGCTTTAGCAAACTAGCACAATTATATAAAACTAAGGATTATTTAGTTCTCATTTTACAAAGATGACAAAATTTTGTTGAGATTTACCACGCATGTACAGTTTAGGATAAGTGCAACTACACGCACATATATATGAGAGACTACAGAGGACACTCCAGGAGAGCTGATATAACTTTCTAGTTACTTGTCAATAAGGATCAGATCACGAACCTCACAGTGATATCAGGCAGTAGCCCCCGACTTGTCAGGCAGGATCATGACTTCCAGCTCCACACCCTCTTGCCTTACACCAGTTGCTCCCTGCTACAGGGCCCCTATTACCAAACAGAGACAGCACGTGAGGGTTCTAAAGCACTTCCTAAAATATGACCTTTAATAATTAATTTTTGGATGGTTTTATTTCCAACATATTTTGCAAAGTGTTGGCTTTATATTGTTTGTTACTTAAATTAATGAAAATAAGAGAATGATTTTATTGTTTGCCCTAACCTCAATATTGCAATTTTAATTTAACTTCTCTCTTTCCTGCCTTCATACTCTGCTTTAACCTGTGTTCTGATTCTGCAGTGACACAAAGGTTATTTTACACCTTCTTTGCAGTGTAATTTTGTGTCTGCAGTCTAAGCTGAGAATGAATATGCCATCACCTATATCAAGACATGTCCTTGTGACATCAAGGGTCAATCAAAGTTTCACTTTAGACTATCTAATCTCATAACAGTCTTTTAGTTTATTTTTCCTAATGTTGGTTTAATATCCATTTAGTAAAGCCAAAGAGAAACTACTTTTTGTTCATAAAAATCATGTATTTTCACAGTAAGGAAGTTAATGCAATGGTCAATAGTCTGCCATTTTCAGAATCACAGAACATCTTTGAAAGATTATGAAATCATTCAATATTTTAATAATTCAAATAGGAAAACACATAGCTTGTCCTCTATTAAAAGAATTGGCTTTGAATTGTTTTAAAATTTCACCTGTATATTTGCTACTGTAGACCTCAGTCAACCACCATCCAATGTATCTTAATGGCAAGAATTACAAACAGTGTCAACTGCATAACGTTGGTAGCAATGAGAAGGCTCTGTGTGTGTGTGCTTCCTTTTAAAAATTTTTCAAAAATAACCCATGACAATATTTTCTATCTCAGTAGAAGTAGTCTAATTTATTTTTCATCAGCTATGTACTGAAATACATGTGGAAAATCTGAGTATCTGGAATTAAAAGTCCAGAGATGTTGAACCACTGGAGTTGTGCCCTGTGGACAGCTGCCCCCTGGTCTGTCCTCTGTCCAGGCTGGTAACACAACATCAACCACCTCATTATCAGTGGATTTTTGTTCTAGATTTTGTTCCTCACAAGTCTTCCCTCATCATATCTTAGAAGAAGATGCTCAAGAGGTCAAAGAACCCAAATGCTCTCTGCTGAGACTTTTAAAAGCCACACAACTATATGTAAATATATATATGTGTGCATTTCCATTATTTCAAAGGAACCAAACAATCCATAATTGCATCTTACAGAAAAGAAACATCTCCAAGGGGAGCAGTGTTATAGCCTATAATGTCGTCTAGAGGGGTTCCATGTTTACAAGGATATAACGTGTAGGTAACTTCCTCAGAATCTGTTATTACCAGTTTGTGCTCTTAGTGGAAGGCAGGGTTTTTATTTGCCTCTGTTCAGTTGGTTGTTTATTCCTTATCCAAAAGGACAACACAGGAGTACGCAGATTAAGATGCTCCAACCAGCTGTCACTGACAGCCCCCTGTGAGGGTGGGTTTGGAAAGTCTTCTTTTAATCTTGGGTTAAAAAAGAATTAATAACTGATGGGAAAATCAAATTCCTCAATTAAATTTTTTGTGGAAAACTGTAAGTGTAGTTGGGAGAAATCAAGATCTTTTGTGGAGGTTTTGACATTTTAGATGTCAGCATGGCTTATTTTGATTCCCCAAGACATAAGTGGGTCTTCACTGGGAATTCCACTGCAACTGACGCCACCTCATAAGTTATGCCACATGTACAGCTTATTATTTGATGCTCTAGTGCTTCTTCACCTCACAAACTATACCTGCTTCAAAGCATCTGTCACTTAGCTTGCACTATTCCGCTAAAATATGAGTAAATTACGGCTCCCTAATAAATTCAAGCGTTCTTATTCCTTAATTAATGTGTCTCAATATGTCTGTCTGAATTCACAGTTCCAAGGAATTTAATGTTGATCAAGAGCACTGTAAGCATTTCAAAGTTTATAATAGGCTGGGATCAAAGCAACTTATCTGTGGAAATTGTGTGCCTGGGTGTGCTGGTAAAAGGGTTTTCCATTAAAAATTGATCTGATAATTGGAACTGGATGAGCAGAGACCAGCAGGGCTGCAATAATTTGCATTTGGATGGAATTCTGATTGCTTATATGAGACTCTGGGATACTGATAGCATGTATGTTAATAATTCTAATAGCATTTATTATGTCTGCACAGTGCACCAGGGACTGTTGTTGCACTTTACACACACACACACATATATATGTATATATATATATATATATATATATGTATGCATATATACATATATATGTATGCATGTATGTGTATACATATGTATACATATATATGTATACATATGTATATATATAGTGTGTGTGTGTGTGTATGTGTGTATGTGTGTATCTTTAGAATCATGCCATTAAAGAGGTACTTCTTTTTAGGCCATTCTCAGAGGAGAAAACAGAATTTTGAAAGCTCATTTGCTCCGTGTCTCCCAAATAGAACATATCAAACCTCAGACTTGAACCCTGGGTTTTCTGGTTCAAAACCAATGCCCTTTATATATCCACGAAAGTGTGTTCCTCACGTCACCTACCATGGAGAGGACAGCTGACTGATGACCACAGCTGCTGTGCTCTGACTCTACCACCACATTGCAACAGGCTGCTCCCCACCTGGTATGCATTGCAGGAAAGCTACTGCAGGCACATTCCTGCGAGCCCTGATACTCTCCTGAGGGATGACTTTACCCATCAACCTTCCCAAACTCTCATAGGACTGCCCTGCCATCTAATAGTCTTCCTATCTAAACTTCTTTTCTTCCACTCTCTATTTTGTAGGATTTAATATTGTATCCAGACATGTTATTATCTCAGCCTTGTCCAACTTTGTCCTCATTTTCTCTCACAGGCTGTCTTACTGAGCTAGGGCTGCTATAACAAAACACCATAGACTAATAGACATTTATTACCAAAAGTTCTGAGGCTCAAAGTCCAAGATCAAGGTGCCTTCAAGTTATGTGTCTGGTGAGGATCCTCTTCCTTGGTTGCAGAAAGCTGCCTTCTTGCTGTGTGCTCACTGGGAACTTCTTTGGTATGTGTGCATGGAGAGAGAGACAGAGAGATCATTTTCCTCTTTTTATAAGGTCACTAATCCCATCCTGAGGATCTCACCCTCGTGACCTGGTCTAAACATAATTAACTCCTCCAAACCCCATTTTCAAATATCATTACATTGAGGGTTAGGTCTTCAACATATGAATTTTGGAAACACAAAATCCATTGCAATCTGTCCCTGTGCTTCCAAAATCCATGCCCTACTCAAAAGCAAAATATATACTTCTATTTCAACAGCCCCAGAAATGCTGACTCCTTCCAGCAGCGAATCAAGTCCAAAGTTGCATCTAAATATCATTTAGTCTGAAGTCAGGGAGCCTGATTCCTCCAGCTCCGTTTCTCTTTCTCAAAATTGCTTTGACTATTTGGTGTTTTTTTTTTTTTTGTGTTTCCATACAAATTGTAAAATATTTTGTTCTAGTTCTGTGAAAAATGCCATTGGTAGTATGATAGGGATTGCACTGAATCTGTAGATTGCTTTGAGTAGTAGAGTCATTTTCACAATGTTGATTCTTCCAATACAAGAACATGGTGTATCTCTCCATCTGTTTGTATCATCTTTAATTTCTTTCATCAGTGCCTAGTAGTTTTCTGCATATAGGTCTTTTGTCTCCTTAGGAAGGCTTATTCCTAGGTATTTTATTCTATTTGTT
Organism: Delphinus delphis; assembly: GCF_949987515.2. Classification (NCBI taxonomy): domain Eukaryota; kingdom Metazoa; phylum Chordata; class Mammalia; order Artiodactyla; family Delphinidae; genus Delphinus; species Delphinus delphis. The sequence goes on from NC_082691.1 coordinate 6,765,777, forward strand.
GCAATGGTAAATGGGATTGTCTCCTGTCTCATTGATTTCTCTTTCAGAGTTTTCATCGTTAGTGTATAGGAATACAAGAGATTTCTGTGCATTAATTTTCTATCCTGCTATTTTACCAAATTCATTGATTAGCTGTAGTGGTTTTCTGGTAGCATCTTTAGGATTCTGTATGTATAGTATCATGTCATCTGCAAACAGTACATGGAAGCAACCTAAGTGTCCATTGACAGACGAATGGATAAAGATGTGGGGAGGCTGGAGAAGATGGCAGAAGAGGAAGATGCGGAGATCACCTTCCTCCCCACAAATACATCAGAAATACATCTACACGTGGAACTGCTCCTATAGAACACCCACTGAACTCTGGCAGAAGACCTCAGACCTCCCAAAAGGCAAGAAACTCCCCACGTACCTGGGTAGGGCAAAAGAAAAAAGAATAAACAGAGACAAAAGAATAGGGACGGGACCTGCACCAGTGGGAGGGAGCTGTGAAGGACAAAAGGTTTCCACACACTAGGAAGCCCCTTCGTGGGCGGAGAATGTGGGTGGCGGAGGAGGAAAGCTTCAGAGCCGGGGAGGAGAGTAGAGCAACATGGGTGTGGAGGGCAAAGCGGAGAGATTCCTGCACAGAGGATCGGTGCCGACTGGCACTCACCAGCCCTAGAAGCTTGTCTGCTCACCAGCCGGGGCGGGCAGGGCTGGGAGCTGAGGCTCGGGCTTTGATCGGAGCACAGGGAGAGGACTGCCGTTGGCGGCGTGAACACAGCCTGCAGGGGGTTAGTGTACCACAGCTAGCCGGGAGGGAGTCTGGGAAAAGTCTGGACCTGCCGAAGAGGCAAGAGACGTTTTCTTCCCTCTTTGTTTCCTGGGGCGTGAGGAGAGAGGATTCAGAGCGCTGCTTAAAGGAGCTCCAGAGATGGGTGCGAGCCGCGGCTATAAGTGCGGACCACAGAGATGGGCATAAGATGCTAAGGCTGCTGCTGCCACCACCAAGAAGCCTGTGCGAGCACAGGTCACTATCCACACACCCCTTCTGGAGAGCCTGTGTAGCCCACCACTGCCAGGGTCCCGGGATCCAGGGACAACTTCCCCGGGAGAACACATGGCACGCCTCAGGCTGGTACAACGTCACGCTGGCCTCTGCCACCGCAGAATAGCCCCACACTCCGTGTCCCTCCCTCCTCCCAGCCTGAGTGAGCAAGAGCCCCCGAATCAGCCGCTCTTTAACCCCATCCTGCCTGAGCGAAGAACAGATGCCCTGCGGCGACCTACATGCAGAGGCGAGGCCAAATCCAAAGCTGAGCCCCTGGGAGCTGTGTGAACAAAGAAGAGAAAGGGAAATCTCTCCCAGCAACCTCAGAAGCAGTGGGTTAAATCTCCACAATCAACTTGACGTACCCTGCATTGGTGGAATACCTGAATAGACAACAAATCATCCCAAATTGAGGAGGTGGACTTTGGGAGCAAGATATATTATTTTTTTCCCCTTTTCCTCTTTTTGTGAGTGTGCATGTGTATGTTTCTGTGTGAGAATTTGTCTGTATAGCTTTGCTTTCACCATTTGTTCTAGGGTTCTGACAGCCTGGTTTTTATTTTTTTTGTTTTTTTTTTTTACTTAAATTTTTTTTTCTTAATATTTATTTTTTTATTTTAATAACTTTATTTTATTTTATCTTACTTTATTTTATTTTATATTCTTTCTTTCTTTCATTTTTTTTCTCCCTTTTATTCTGAGCCCTGAGGAGGACAGGCTCTTGGTGCTGCAGCCAGGTGTCAGGGCTGTGCCACTGAGGTGGGAGAGTCAACTTCAGGACACTGGTCCACAAGAAACCTCCCAGCTCCATGTAATATCAAATGGCAAAAATCTCCCAGAGATCTCCATCTCAACAACACCACCCAGCTCCACTCAACAACCAGCAAGATACAGTGCTAGACAACCTATACCAAAAAACTAGCAAGACAGGAATACAACCCGACCTATTAGCAGAGAGGCTGCCTAAAATCATAATAAGGCCACAGAGACCCCAAAACACACCACCAGATGTGGACCTGCCCACCAGAAAGAAAACATTCAGCCTCATCCACCAGAACCCAACCTTAGTCACTGGGGACAGACACCAAAAACAACAGGAACTACAAACCTGCAGCGTGCAAAAAGGAGATTGCAAACACAGTAAGATAAGAAAAATGAAAAGACAGAAAAGCACACAGCAGATGAAAGAGCAAGGTAAAAACCGACCAGACCTAACAAATGAAGAGGAAATAGGCAGTCTACCTGAAAAAAATTTCAGAATAATGATAGTAAAGATGATCCAAAATCTTGGAAATAGAATAGAGAAAATGCAAGAAATATTTAACAAGGACCTAGGAGAACTAAAGAGGAAATGAGCAATGATAAACAACACAATAAATGAAATTAAAAATAGTCTAGGACTTCCCTGGTGATGCAGTTGTTGAGAGTCCACCTGCTGATGCAGGGGACACCGGTTTGTGCCCCATTCTGAGAAGATCCCACATGCCATGGAGCGGCTAGGCCCATGAGCCATGGCTGCTGAGCCTGTGCGTCTGGAGCCTGTGCTCTGCAATGGGAGAAGCCACAACAGTGAGAGGCCCGCGTACTGCAATAAATAAATAAATAAATAAATAAAAATACAAATACTCTAGAAGGGATCAATAGCAGAATAACTGAGGCCGAAGAACGGAAAAGTGATCTGGAAGATAAAATAGTGGAAATAACTACTGCAGAGCAGAATAAAGAAAAAAGAATGAAAAGAGCTGAGGACAGTCTCAGAAACCTCTGGGACAACATTAAGTGCACCAACATTCAAATTATAGGGGTCCCAGAAAAAGAAGATAAAAAGAAAGGGACTGAAAAAATATTTGAAGATATTATAGTTGAAAGCTTCCTTAATATGGGAAAGGGAATAGTTAATCAAGACCAGGAAGTACAGAGAGTCCCATACAGGATAAATCCAAGGAGAAACATGCCAAGACACATATTAATCAAACTATCAAAAATTAAATACAAAGAAAACATATTAAAAGCAGCAAGGGAAAAACAACAAATAACATACAAGGGAATCCCCATAAGGTTAACAGCTGATCTTTCAGCAGACACTCTGCAAGCCAGAAGGGAGTGGCAGAACATAACTAAAGTGATGAAGGAGAAAAACCTAAAACCAAGATTACTCTACCCAGCAAGGATTTCATTCAGATTTGATGGAGAAATTATAACCTTTACACAAAAGCAAAAGTTGAATGAGTTCAGCACCACCAAACCAGCTTTACAACAAATGCTAAAGGAAATTCTCTAGGCAAGAAACACAAGAGAAGGAAAAGACCTACAATAACAAACAACAAAACAATTAAGAAAATGGGAATAGGAACATACATATAGATAATTATGTTAGATGTAAATGGATTAAGTGCTCCCACAAAAAAACACAGACTGGCTGAAAGGATACAAAAACAACACCCATATATATGCTGTCTACAAGAGACCCACTTCAGACCTAGGGACACATACAGAGTGAAAGGGAGGGGATGAAATAAGATATTCCATGCAAATGGAAATCAAAGAAAGCTGGAGTAGCAATATTCATATCATACAAAGTAGACTTTAAGATAAAGACAATTATAAGAGAAAAAGAAGGACACTACATAATGATCAAGGGATCCATCTAAGAAGAAGATATAACAATTGTAAATATTTATGCACCCAACATAGGAGCACCTCAATACATAAGGCAAATACTAACAGCCTTAAAAGGGGAAATCAACAGTAACAAAATCATATTAGGGGACTTTAACACCCCACTTTCACCAATGTACAGATCATCCAAAAGGAAAATAAATAAGGAAACATAAGGTTTAAATGATACATTAAACAAGATGGACTTAATTGATATTTATAGAACATTCCATCCAAAAACAACAGAATACACATTTTTCTCAAGTGCCCATGGAACATTCTGCAGGATAGATCGTATCTTGGGTCACAAATCAGGTCTTGGTAAATTTAAGAAAATTGAAATTGTATCAAGTATCTTTTCTGACCACAATGCTCTGAGACTAGGTATCAATCACAGGAAAAGATCTGTAAAAAATACGAACACATGGAGGCTAAACAATACACTACTTAATAACGAAGTGATCACTGAAGAACTCAAAGAGGAAATCAAAAAATAAAAATGATAATGGAGACACGACAACCCAAAATCTAGGGGATGCAGCAAAAGCAGTTCTAGGAGGGAAGTTTATAGCAATACAATCCTACCTTAAGAGACAGGAAACATCTCCAATAAACAACCTAACCTTGCACCTAAAGTAATTAGAGAAAGAAGAACAAAAAATAACCCAAAGTTAACAGAAGGAAAGAAATCATAAAAAACAGATCAGAAATAAATGAAAAAGAAATGAAGGAAATGATAGCAAACATCAATAAAACTAAAAGCTGGTTCTTTGAGAAGATAAACAAAATTGATAAAACATTAGCCAGACTGATCAAGAATAAAAAAATAGAATTAAAAATGAAAATGCAGAAGTAACAACTGACACTGCAGAAATACAAAAGATCATGAGAGATTACTACAAGCAACTCTATGCCAATAAAATGGGTAACCTGGAAGAAATGGACACATTCTTAGAAATGCACAACATGCCAAGACTGAATCAGGAAGAAATAGAAAATATGAACAGACCAATCACAAGCACTGAAATTGAAACTGTGATTAAAAATCTTCCAACAAACAAAAGCCCAGGACCAGATGCCTTCACAGGCGAATTCTATCAAACATTTAGAGAAGAGCTAACACTTATCCTTCTCAAACTCTTCCAAAATATAGCAGAGGCAGGAACACTCCCAAGCTCATTCTACGAAGCCACCATCACCCTGATATCAAAACTAGACAAAGATGTCACAAAGAAAGAAAACTACAGGCCAATATTACTGATGAACATAGATTCAAAATTCCTAAACAAAATACTAGCAAACAGAATCCATCAGCAAAATGATCATACACCATGATCAAGTGAGGTTTAACCCAGGAATGCAAGGATTCTTCAATATATGCAAATCAATCAATGTGATACATGATATTAACAAATTGAAGGAGAAAAACCATATGATCATCTCAATAGATACAGAGAAGGCTTTTTATAAAATTCAACACCCATTTATGATAAAAACCCTGCAGAAAGTAGGCATAGACGGAACTTTCCTAAACATAATAAAGGCCATATATGACAAACTCACAGACAATGTCATCCTCAATGGTAAAAAACTGAAAGTATTTCCACTAAGATCAGGAACAAGACAAGGTTGCCCACTCTCACCACTCTTATTCAACATAGTTTTGGAATTTTTAGCCACAGCAATCAGAGAAGAAAAAGAAATAAAAGGAATCCGAATTGGAAAAGAAGACGTGAAACTGTCAGTGTTTGCAGATGACATGATACTATACATAGAGAATCCTAAAGGTGCTACCAGAAGAGCTAATCAATGAATTTGGTAAAGTAGCAGGATACGAAACTAATGCACAGAAATCTCTTGCATTCCTATATACTAATGATGAAAAATCTGCAAGTGAAATTAAGAAAATACTCACATTTACCAATGCAACAAAAAGAATAAAATATCTAGGAATAAACCTACCTAAGGAGACAAAAGACCTGTATGCAGAAAATTATAAGACACTGATGAAAGAAATTAAAGATGATACAAATAGATGGATACATATACCATGTTCCTGGATTGAAAGAATCAACATTGTGAAAATGACTCTACTACCCAAAGCAATCTACAGATTCAATGCAATCCCTATCAAACTACCACTGGCATTTTTCACAGAACTACAACAAAAAATTTCACAATTTGCATGGAAACACAAAAGACCCCGAATAGCAAAAGCAATCTTGAGAACGAAAAATGGAGTGGAAGAATCAGCCTCCCTGATTTCAGACTATACTACAAAGCTACAGTAATCAAGACAGTATGGTACTGGCACAGAAACAGAAATATAGATCAATGGAATAGGAGGGAAAGCCAGAGATAAACCCACGTACATAATAGCCAAGACATGGAAGCCACCTAAGTGTCCATCATCGGATGAATGGATAAAGAAATGTGGCACATATATACTATATAATATTACTCAGCCATAAGAAGAAATGAAATTGAGATATTTGTAGTGAGGTGGATGGACCTGGAGTCTGTTATACAGAGTGAAGTAAGTCAGAAAGAGAAAACCAAATACCGTATGCTAACACATATATATGGAATCTATGAAAAAACAAACAAACAATGTCTTGAATAACCTAGGGGTAAGAAGGGATTAAAGACACAGACGTACTAGAGAATAAACTTGAGGATATGGGGAGGGAGAAGGGTAAGCTGTGACAAAGTGAGAGAGTGGCATAGATATATATACACAACCAAACGTAAAATAGATAGGTAGTGGGAAGCAGCCACATAGCACAAGGAGATCAGCTCAGTGGTTTGTGACCACCTAGAGGGGTTGGATAGGGAGGGTGGGAGGGAGGGAGATACAAGATGGAAGAGATATGATAACATATGTATATGTATAACTGATTCACTTTGTTATAAAGCAGAAACTATCACACCCTTGTAAAGCAATTATACTCCAATAAAGATGTTTAAAATAAAAAGGAGGCAATGGATTTGAACAACACTGTAGACCAAATGAACATAGCAGAAAGATACAGAACAATTTATCCAACAACAGTGGAATACACATTTTTCTCAAGTGCACATGAACATTTCCTAGAATAGACAATATGTTAGACTACAAATAATGTCTTAGCAAATTCGAGAAAATTGAAATAATACCAAGTATCTTCTCTAATAATAATGGCATGAAACTAGATATCAATAGCAAGGGGAAAACTGAGAAATCCCTAAACACATAGAAATTAAGCAACACTGTCCTGAACAATCGAGGGAAAAAAGAAGAAATTGAAAGGGAAATTAAAAAGTTACTTGAGACTAAAATGGATATATGGCATACCAAAACTTGAAGGATAGACCAGTACCAGTTTCTAAGATACAAGTTCATAGCAATACACTTAAAAGGAAGAAAGTCAAATAAACAACTTGTGTCTTAAGGAACTAGAAAAACAAACTGAACCCAAATACAACATAAGAAAGGAAAAGTATTAAAATAGAAATAAATAAAATTGAGAACAAAAAATAGAAAAGATTAACTAAACTACAAGTTAGTTATTTAAAAATATTAACAAAATTGACAAACTCTTAGCTAGACAAACCAAAGAAGGAAGAGTGAGGACCCAAATCAACATAATCATAAATAAAAAAAGGAGACATTACAACTGATATCACAGAAATTCAAAAGGTCATAAAAGACTACTATGACCGGCTATATGCTGAAAAACTGGACAACCTAAAGAAATTTAAAAATTCTTAGAAACAATCAATTTACTAAGACAGAATCAGGAAGACATAGAATATCTGAATAGATAAATTTGTAGTAAGAAACTTGACTCAGTAATCAAAATCTCCCAAGCAAAAAATGTCCAGGATCAGATGAGTTCAATGGTGAACTTTAACAAATATTTAAATAAGAAATAAAACCAGTCTTTCCCAAACCCTTTCAAAAAATTGAAGAGGAGGGAACACTCCCAAACTCATTTTACAAGGCTAGTCTTATCCTGATACCAAAATGAGAAAAGGATACTTTGAGAAAAGAAAAGTAAAGGTCAATTTGCATGATAAATATAGCAGCAAAAGTTCTCAATAAAATACTAGGAAACTAATTTCAGCAGTACACTAAAAGATCATATGCACTATGATTAAGTAAGATTTATCCTGGGGATTCAAGGATGATCCAGCATATGCAAATCAATCTATGTGATGTATCAGATTAATATAATGAAATAAAAGAATCATATGATCATCTACAAAGCAGGAAAAGTATTTGGCAATATTAAACATCCACTCATGATAAAACTGTTAACAAATTCAACATAGAACATATTTCAACATAATAAAGGCCCTATGTGACAAACCCACAGCTAACATCATACTCAGTGGTGAAAAATTGAAATCTTTTCCTCTAAGATTAGGAAAAAGAACTGTGCCCACTCTCATCACTCTTATTAAATATAGGTCTGGAAATCCTAGCTAGAGCAATTGGGCAAGAAAAATAAAAGTTAGCAGAATTAGAAAGTAAGACATAAAATTGTCTCTATTTGTAGATGTCATAATTTTATATGTATAAAATCCTGAAGACTCAACCAAAAAGCTGTTAGATCTAATCAATGAATTCAGTAAAGTTACAGATACAAAAATTACATACAAAATCAGTGACATTTCTATATACTAACAACAAATTTTCTGAAAAATGAATTTAAAAAATTAGATTCCATTTATAATAGCATCAAAAGCAATAAAATATTTAAGAATAAATTTAATTAAGAAGGTGAAAGATCTCTACTTTGAAAACTGGAAGACAATAATGGAAGAAATTGAAGAAGATACAAATAAATGAAAAGGTATTTTGTGCTCATGAATTGGAGGAATTAGTATTGTAAAAATATCAGTAGAAACACAAACCATCTGTAGATTCAATGCAATCCCTGTCAAAATTCTAATGGCATTTTTTACAAAAGTAGAGAAAAACTTTTCTAAAATGTATAGGGAACCACAAAAGACACTGAATAACCAAAAAATTCCTAAGCAAGAAGGACAAAGTAGAAGACATCACACTGATTTCAAGCTATACTATAAAGCTATAGTCATGAAAACACTATGGTACTGATGCAAAAACAGACAAATAGACCAATGAAACAGAATTGAGAGCCCAGAAATAAATCCAAGAGTATATAGTCAACTAATACTTGACAAGGGGGCCAAGGATACTGAATACAGAAAAGCCAGCCTTTTCAATAAAATGTGCTGGGATTATTGAATAGTCATGTGTAAAAGAATGAAACTGGACCCATATCTTATATGTCACAAAAATTAATTCAAAATTGTTTAAAGCCTTAAGTAAGACCTGAAACAATGAAACTTCTAGAAGAAAACATAGGAATAAAGCTCCTTGACATGGGTGTTGGTAATGATTTTTTTGGATATGATGCCTAAACCACAAGCAATAAAGTAAAAAAATAAACAAGTGGAGTACATCAAACTAAAAAGCTTCTGTACAACAAAAGAAACCACCTACAGAGTGAAAAGACAAATAAGATGCGAAAAAGATGCAAATCTTATATTTGATAAGGGGTTAAATTCTAAAACATACAAAGAACTCATACAACTCAATAGCAAAAAAGACAAGACAAAACAAAATAAAGTGTATAATCCAGTTAAAAGTGGGCAAAGTACCGAAATAGACCTTTCTTCAAAGAAGATATATTAAAGGCCAACAGACAGATAAAAAGATGCTCAATAGCACTAATCATTAGGGAAATGCAAATCAAAACCAGAATGAAATATCACCTCATACCTGTCACAATGGCCATCGTCAAAAACACAACAAAAACAAACTCTGACATGGATGTGGAAAAAAGAGAACTCTTGTGCACTGAGGATGGAAGTCCAAGATCAGGGTGTCATCAGAGTTGAGCTCTAGAGTAAGCTCTCTTTCTGGTTTGTGGATGGTTACCATGTCTTTATATACTCACATGGCAGAGAGAGAAAGAGAGAGAGAGAGAAAGTCCACTGGTCTATTTTATATGGCCACTAATTTCATCAAACCAGGATCCTACCCTCATGAACTCATGTAACCCTAATTACCTCTCCTAAAACCTTATATCCAAATACCATTGCTTTGGTGGTTAGTTCTTCAACATCTGGACTTTGGGAGAACATAAGTGTTTTATCCGTAATAGGTAATACACAAGAATGTTTGTAATATTAAGCTTATAATATAATTGTAATATTTTTAAAACAAACAGTTTAATATGTATTACTACTTAGGATGAATAGGGTAAAACTGATGAGTCTAAAGATAAATGTTGAGTAAATAATGACAGTAAATGTAGGTTAGTCTATCAGTGGGAATAGTGAAATAAGAACCTCCAAAAATTGTCAGTGCCTCAAGAGTCAAACTCACACTGGCAAAAATTGTAAAGTCAATTTTTTCAGAACACTGGAAGTTAACCAAAGTCTTGAAACAAACAGAGGAGTGTTTACTCAACAAAAATGGCGAGTAGCAATAAAGACAGCAAGTTTTGTGGCACTTTGAGTAGTCCTACTCCTATCCAAATCTCTCTAGATCCCCAGGAGCCTTGAAAACCAACAACTTCACAATCACTGTGAAAACCAGCAGCCTAACAGACACTTAAGGGTGCAGGACATATTTAAAGTAATTCTCATTGATTGACATAGTTATTATATCTGTCTGGCTGTTTCTTGAAAACCCCCAATTAACAGACTTTTCTCTGTGTGACCTAATTCAGAGATCATTCAGTGCAAATAACTTTTTTCCCAGGGGTATTTGTGGGAAAAAAAATTATTGACAATTGTTTAATATCATAACTGCCTGAGGCAGTAATAACAGTTATGGCAAAGAGGAGTTGACCAACAAATTTAAAAGAATAAGCTGGGGAATATGGTATTCATATGGGATTTTGAAAAGCTCCAACATATTACTGGGAATCCAGAGGTTCATATATATGGTCAGGGATGTGCCCATGTCCAGGAAAGACCTGAGAAGGACATAAGCTCAGGCTTCTGGCTAAACTGGAGGCTCTGTACTATAGGAAGTGAAAGTAAACTGATCACTGTAAACTACCTCTATGAGTATTGAAGGGATACCCCAACACACATGGAGTGTCTGCCAAGGGTGGGAAACGTGGAAGCTCAAGCCTTTAAAGAAATCTCTGCCCAGTAATTTGCTGACTAGTAACACAGCAAAGCAGAGAATTAATGGCACTAAATAGTAAAGGATACAGACTTTACAGATTTAATTAGGGAAAGTCACTAAATAAACAAACAACAAAGACAATAAATTGCAGCAACAACAAACCCTGTTGCATGGGAGAAGCGTTCTGATTTCCAGAGTTGCCACTTTATATTATTTTAAAATGTCAAATTATCAACAGAAAAGTACAATGTATGCAAAGAAATGAATGGAAACTGGAATGGGGTAGGGGGAGTCAATATCAACTGTACTTGAAGAAATGAAGATGTTAGATTCACTAGACAAAGGTTTTAAATCAGCTCTTTTAAATATTTTCAATAAACTAAAAGAAACTGTGTCAAAAGGCTAAAGAAAGGTATGAGAATGATGTCTTACCAAATAGAGAATATAAATAAACATAAAAATTACAATGAACAAAATAAAAATTCTGGAGATGAAATGTATAATAATGGATGAAAACTTCATGAGAGAAGTTCAACCACAGATTTGAGCAAACAGAAGAAATAACCAATTAATCTGAAGATAGGTCAATTGATATTACCCAGCCTGAGGAACAGATAGAAAAAAGAATAAAGAAAGATTACAGAGCCTTGAGAACTGTGGGACACTGTAAAGCATAGCAACCTATGCATAAGAGAGTCTATAGAATAAGAGGAGAGAGACAAAAGGGAAAACAGAATATTTGAAAAATTGTTGTCTGAGAACTTTCCAAATTTGATAGAAGATCTGAACATACACATCCAAGAAGCTCAGAAAATTTCACATAGTATAAATACAAAGAGATCTAAACACGTTCACATGATTACAAAAAAATGTTGAAATATAAATACAAAAGAAATTTGAAAACTATCAGAGAGGTGAGTTACACAAAATGGATCTGCAATATAGTTATCAGCTGATTCCTCATCAAAAACTATGGAGGCTGTATTTAAAATGCTAAAAGGAAAATACTATCAATCAAGAATTCTCCATCTAGCAAAACTATCATTTTGAAATGAAGAGTTGTTTAAATTATTTAAATTTCATATGATTATTGATAATAGTTACATTTAAATCTACCATCTTATTATTTATTTTCTCTATTTGCCCATTGTATTTCTATTTGTCCCATTGGTTCTGGGTTCTCATTTTTCCCCTTTCATTAATTTTTAATTTCTCTGTTCATTAATTGACTACTTTTTACAATTCAATACAATTTTTGTTGGCTTACTGACTACACTGTTTTGTTATTTTAATGTTTGCTCTAGGGTTCATAGTATACATCTTTGACTTACCACACTGTCCACTATAGTCTTTTATGTTATAGTTCCATCAATTCCTATAGTATAAGCACCTTACAATTGTATACTTCCATTTCTATATTTACAGCTTTTGTGCTACAGTTGTCATAGATTATATATTTACCCAGCATACATATAGATATATATATACACATTCTCTCTCTCTCTCTGTTTCACTACATATGTTATATGTTACATTATCATTACATATGTTATAAACCCCATACTATGTTAATTATGTATAACTGCATTGTTAATATATGTAGCATTTAATTTTATCTTGAGACATTTCAGTAATAAGAAAAATCTTATACACTTACCCACGTAGTTACCATTTCCAATGTTCTTAATTTTTTCATTGATTTATATTTCCATTTGACAAAAGCCTAAAAGACTCCCTTTCATATTTTACAGTGCAGGTCAGCTTGTGATTAATTCTTTCAATTATTCTGTGACTAAAATTTACTTATTTTACCTTTATTTTGAAAAGGGTTTTTGTTGGATATAGAATTCTAAGTTTATTCGTTTATGCTTCATTTTTCTTTCAGTAATGATAACTCAGTACTAATATTTCAGAATATAATGACCTATTTCTTCTCACTTGCATTTTTTCTAGTTCCAAATTGGCACTATCCTTTCCTTTTGCTATTCTGTACATAGCAATAGCATGTTTTTCTTTCTCTTCACTTCATTTATTTCTGTTTCTTTACCACTGGTTTTGAGCAATATGATTATGATGTAAGTGTAGTTTTTTACATATTGCTTATGCTCGGGGTTTATTCTTTGCTTAGGTTCTGTGGATTTATAATTTTCATCAAATTTAGAATATTTTCAGTAATATTTTCCACATATTTTTTGTCCTTCCTTATCTCTCCTTTGGGGACTGCAAATACACCATCTGATCAAGGAACTACACTACTGAATATTATCTCACAGTGTCCCTGATGTTCTGCTTACTTTTTGTTTTGTTTTGTTTTGAGTTGTTTTGTTCTCTTTTGGTTTTATTTTGAATATTTTATATTACTATGTGTTCAGCTCAACTAAATATTTTTGCAAGGGTTAATCTGGTGCATATCTTTTATCACAGACATGTTAATTCATATCTCTATGAGTACTATTTGGGTCTTTTTATGTCTTCCATGTTTCTACTTACCATTTCCCATATTTGCAGTACATATATTTAAACTATATCACTATCCTTTTCTGTTAATTATAAAATCCATGCCAGTTTTCAGTCTCTGATATTGTAAAATTTATATATTTATTATATATATAATTATTGTATTATATATTATATATATATGTATACGTGTGTGTGTGTGTATATATATATATATATATATATATATATATATATATATATATATATATACATATATTTATTTATTTATTTATTTATCCCCAGATCCTGGCACAGAGATCCTAAAGCACTTGTAATTTTCTAAATGATGGGGTGAGAGGAGCATCACTTTTTATGCATAGTGGGACCTTTTTGATCATTCCTGAATTTAGGTCTATGAGATGACTCTTGGCAGGCCCTAGACAGAGTCGTGATGGGGGCTTGTTGCCAGAGGAATCAACCATGTGATTAGAGGGTAGTAACTTTCACCTTAACTCTGCCCTCTGGGAAAGACTGAAGCCTGGGATTGAGTTAATCATCAATGCCTAAGGATTTAACCAATCATGCCTACCTAATAAAACCTCCATAAAAATCTTGAATGAAAGGTTTGGAGAGTTTCCAGATTAGTGAATGCATTCTTATGTTGAGAGGGGGTGCATCCTACCCTCCATGGGGACAGAAACTCCTGGGCTCAGGATGCTTCCTGACCCTGCCCTATGTACCTGTTCATCTGAGGTAGTTAGTGTCAGTATAAAATTTAAGGACATGCAGTTGGTATCCACAGAGAATGAGATAATTTTTTGGTGTGGAAAACCCACACATTTGGTGTCAGAAGTGTTGTGAATAGAAACATCACAGTAGTAATAAGGTCATATTGATTAATTTTATTTCTGCTTCTTTGTATATGGGTTAAAATTTTTATTGGATTCAAGACGTGGTGAATTTTACCTTGTTGGATGTTATATATCTTTCTATTCCTATAAATCTCCTTAAGCTTTGTGGTTGGATGAGAGAAGTTACTTGGAAACAGTTTGATCTTTTCAGATTTTAGTTTTATGACTTGTTAGAAAAGTCCACAGCAGTACTCAGTTTAGAGCTAATTATTTCCCACTAGTGAAGGAAGTTTCTTGAATACAGTACCACACGCTAATGAATTTAAGTCTGATTGATGACTACAGGTACTATTCCTGATCTGAGAGAGCACAGGAATTTTATCTCTAATGTTTCAGGGTTGTTCTTTCCCAAGTGTCACGTAGTCTTCTCACATGCATGTCCTAAATATTCAGGGAAGACCCCCTTTAGATCACTAGACTTCTCTCTAGATGTAATTTTCTATTCCCTGGCATTATGCCCAGCAAACTCTAGCTGCCATGGTATTCCTAGGCTCTCAGTTCTACATCCTTAATTCAGCAAGTCTGTCAATGAGTTCATGAGTTTCCATCTATGGTGGTGAACTATAGGCATCAACTTGGCTAAACTATATTACCCAGCTCTTTGGTCAAAAACTAATATAGATATTTCTGTGAAGGTAGTATTTTGTAGATGTGATTAAAATTTACAAACAGTTGACCTTAAGTAAAGGGGATACTCTTGATGATGTGGGTGGGCTTCATCTAATCAGTTGAAGGCTTTAAGTGCAAAAATGCAGGTTTCCAAAAAGAGAGGCTTCTGCTTCAAGACTATAAAATAGAGATCTTTCTGGGGTTTGCAGCCGTCACCCTGTCCTACAGATCTCAAATTTCCATGTCCTTCTACAACTGCATGAGACAATTCCTAATGAAATAGATTGATATTTTTATCCTATTTGCTCTGTTTCTCTAGAGAACCTTGACTCATACTACCATACCTGTATCTTGCTCTGGGAACTCTTCTACGATAATGAACTGAGGCAATCATAAGACTCATCTCATTTGGTTCTCATCTGTCAGAGATTGCTGTCCTTTTTGCATTATGACTGGTGTCTTTAAACCCATTGTTTCATAGGTATTGTCAAATTCTGTTTGTTTCAGGTGAGAGGGTAAAGCTTGTTCCCATTATCCCTTCTTAGAAGTCTTTAGCAAAGTTTTTTTTTTTTCTTTTTTTTAGCAAAGTTCTTGATTATCAGTCTTTTCAAGATAGCTTTTTACTTTTGAGGCCATAAGCACTTCTCTAGTTACTCCCTGCTGACTGCTGTCCACTTCCATATCATGGACCCCATTTCTCCTTTGCTTCTCTTTGCTCCCAAATACTTGCTGTTTCAATTTCCTCTTAACTTTAGTTCCCACTAATCAATCCCATAATCTCTTAATTCCAGTGACCCCCTTGTTCCCACATTTTCTCTAGGGAAGAATCTATTTTTTAAAAACTACAAACCCACATCCCCAAACTTAAAGACTTGGATTGTCAGATACAGTCCTCTTCATTGTCACATACATCTCTCAGCAGGAAGTGGCATTTCTCTCAGGATACCTGCCAGGGTGGAAAGAAGAGTCACTAGGATACTTTGTGTTGTTTCTGGCATTAACACTCAGTACAACCTCAGGTAGTTCATTTCAGTCATCGGTGTCTTTTGATGTTCTAATTTATTCTTTACCTTTTTAGACTCTTATAAAGAGGTTATCTACCTGTTATCCTTCTATCTATCTATCTATCTATCTATCTATCTATCTATCTATGTATCTATCTACCTATCATCTATTTATCATCTATCTATCTACCTATCATCTATCCATCTATCACCTCTTTCTGTCTATCTATCTATCATCTATCTCTCTATCTATCATATCTCTCTCTATATTCATTCATGTATACCTAAAACATCTAAAGAAGAATTTTAACTTCTACTTCAAAAGTAATCTACTTGCATTGCTGTGGAGAGTTTGGGGAGGAATTCAAGAACATTTGAACAAAAAGAAAAAGAGAGACCTATCGAACCAGCAGGCCAGAGAATAGCATGGTACAGCCAAATTCTGCTAAATATTCTTGGAAGTTTTAAGAGGCCTTTTGATCCTGAGTAAATGTGTTGTGGTTGACTTAGGCAGTCCTGCTAGATTGTGTTTCCTGTTCTTCCAACCTGTTAAAGTGTCTTACAGATTCAGTCCTTCCTGTCACTTAAGAGTTAACTGAATAGCAACTTGTCATGCTTAACAAAGATGATTTATTTATCAACTGGATGGTAGGCACCAGTTTCCCAGTAACTTTTCAAGAGTAAAATATTGAGGTCATTGTTGAATAACTTGGGAAATGAGAGCAAATGAAGAGAGAAATGCTGGGTCAGGCCTTACATTTAAAAATACCACTAAGAAAAACATCATTATCATGAAGATGAGAGCACCACAAGCATTTATGAAATGTCTAGAAAACTACTATGAGGTAGCCCTAAAATCAATGGAAGACGTTAAAATGTCTCTGCTTCTAGAGAAAAAAGAAAAGTTTAGCCAGAAAAAAAAATACACATGGTGAAACTTCTGCATGTAGTATTTTAAAGAAATGTAATTCATTTAAATCATTTCCTATACTCTCTTACTTCCAAGGCAATCAATATATGTTTGTTAAATTTTAATGGAAGTTTATTTTTCCTCTTATGTTTATTTCATACCAAATGTACAGTGGCGTTCAGGGTATTTTATGTGCTCTTTCTGTATCCCTCTGTTTATAGTATGTGAGGTCTTAAGTACAATGAATAAACTCAAGGTATTAATGTCCTTTGGATGATACTAAGAGCATAATTTTGTGTTTCTTTTCAATCTAGTCATTTTCAATATTTACTATAAGGATACATGCTATTGCAATAATGAATAGTAAAAATGAACCTCAAATATATTTTCAAATTCATGGGAAAATTTGATGTTTTATGATTCTTTTCTCTAATTGCAATGACAAGGAAAAGATTTAATGCATATGTAGTGGGACAGACAGTGTTCCCAAAAGATAATTATCTACATGGAATCCCAAAATGTGACCATA
Organism: Delphinus delphis; assembly: GCF_949987515.2. Lineage (NCBI taxonomy): Eukaryota > Metazoa > Chordata > Mammalia > Artiodactyla > Delphinidae > Delphinus > Delphinus delphis. The sequence continues at coordinate 6,783,023 of NC_082691.1, forward strand.
TTTAGAAACAGGGTATTTGCAGAAGTAATTCGTTAAGATAAGGTCATACTGGATTACGTGAGCCCTGAATCTAAGGACTGTTGTCCTTATACAAGGTGGGGAGGACACACAGTGATGCACACAGGGAGGGAGGCCATGAGACAACAGAAGCAGAGATTGGAGTGAGACAGCCACATGCCAAGGAATATCAGGGACTGCTGACAACCAGCAGAAGCTAAGACAGAGTCACAGAACAGATATTCCACAGAACTTCCAGAAAGAATCAACCATGCTGATGCCTTGATTTCAGACTTCTGACCTTCTGAACTGTGAATAAATTTCTGTTGTTTTAAAGCCACCTAGTTTGTGATCATTTGTTACAGCAGCCTTAGGAAACAAATATAAAATATTCCAGGTACATTAAGACAGTAGTAAATTTTACTCCATTTTCATGTCTAGAAACTTTGCATAATCTAATTTCTAAATCAATATAAAAGATACTAATCTCCCCAAGTTGTAGAATAAATTACTTTTCAAATGTTATTTCCAAATAGTATTATTCAATGTTGTATTTTTCTACTGGAAAAAATACGTAGTAAAGAATCATTTTTAATGTGATTTTTAGGTCAGTTTTGTTCAGTGTCTCACTCCTGACAAAATAGGAGACCCTGCCTTCCAGTTAAATGCATGACTTCAATGCAGTGTATGTGGTGGTGCACTTCCCAGGCATCCCACAGAGGGGGAAGCACTCATTCCAGAGCTGCTGGGAGGGTTGACACAGGCAGCTCTCAGCTGAGTCTCTCTCTGAGACTTCCCCTTGGTTGAAGAAAGCCACTTTGTTCCATGGTCAGGACTCCTCCGAAGGGACAGCCCATACAGAATGACTAACCAATGTAGGCAGATAAAGTCCAGCTGCTTTGCCCCATCTGGGACAGAACTGGAGTGTCTTTCCAGCTTTAGAGCTCCCCAGAGAAAAGGGTTGGCTGGGATACTTGTGGGAGGGCCGAGCAGTTCACTTTCTCCTCTGCTCAATCCTGGTTCCTTCCTGCCCAAAATCACGTTCATCCCAAAAACACTTCTCAATACACTTCTTGCACACAAACATTTGAACATTGATCTCATAGTTTACTTTTCATGAAACCCAACTCTATCATCTGGGGATGAGGAGAAGTATATTCAAGACCTATTTAGGCCACCAATTAATCTTATTTAGAAAAAGTCTTTCTAAAGACTTTCCTACTGCAGTTTCCTCCCTTACAAAATGAGTAATTTATACTCATTTGTTATTTGGTTTGGGCCCCCTCTAGCTCTACACTACTGAGAAATTCTATTGATATCCCACATACTTGTCCTTAGCTCATACAAACTCAATATAATGAATCATGGTAGCTATTCATGTTAATGATAACAGAGCAATACATATTTTCTGATCCACAAATTATGTAATATTTAGTCTTTCTTTGTAAAATAAAGAGAAGTACATTGATGTAAAATAAAGAGAAATACAGTGAAGAACTCAAATATGAGAAAGATAAACTATATTTTGAGAAAGAAAAATATTAACTTTGAATTTCAAAACTGTGATCAAACTTATGTAAATCACTTTTAGACTGCAAACTTTTATACTGTAAACATCCAAATATTGGATGTAATAGAGATATAAGAGATAGATGCTGCATTTTGAAAAAGTTATGACCTCAAATTTTCCTGCCAATTTATTGGAAGTCTTCTTGAGTAAACCTGCCCTCAAAATAGATCGTTGAATAAGCAAATGCAGTAATTCATCTTCTGTGATCCTTTCCTTAAAGGAAATAGCTACCTCTGGATGAGAGTTGTGTAACAAGCTCACAATCAGCTTTAGGATGCCATATTAAAGGTGACCTTGACTTATTTAGCTGATTAGTAAATAGATAGTTTATAGAGTTCAATATTCTCAAGATTGATCAGAAAAGGAAACTTTTAATATCCTTAATGGGATCATTAGTGATATTTCTAAATGAAATTCAATTGAAGGACAATCTCAATAAACCTTTTTTAGGTCTAATAGCATACCCCTGGGAGAGTTAATAGCTAGTGTAAATTGGTGCCTATTTCCTTTATCTAGTTTAAATAGATAACAGATGATTACATTGAATATAAATTAGAAGCATTGTCTATTTTCTAAACTTGACTTTTGTAAAAATAAATGTATATACCTTTATAAGCTCAAGGAGTATTTTATGGGAAGTCATCGGTACTTTTGAAAAGTTGATATATTTTTCCATGGATAATAAAATTTTGATTTGTGAATAATTACCACAGATTATGAAGTATGGTTTGAGATTCTGAAGTCATCAGGAAAGAAAGCATCATCAAAAGAAGCACCTTATCAAATAGTGGGACTGTTTATATTTTCTTATGCTGCCCCCTAAATAAATATATTCTGTGGTTCATGGAAAGAACTCAAGAGAGAGGTCAGGGATTGCTGATATTTTTTCTGAAACTTTGCCAAGTACTAGGAAACATAATCTTCTGAGTCTTACACTGCTCTTTTCTTAATTGGGAAATAATTGAATGTGCCTTGTTCTCTCTATAGGGTTCATGTACAAATCAATCAGATAATATGTGTGAAAGCAATATGAAAACTGCAAAACAATACCTAAACAAAAGATATTTGAGAGATATCACAATTTTGTATTCAAACCTGATTTCATATTGCTCACCTAAGCATCAGGAAGAATTCTTTGGTTATAGTGAGCTCTTGTTTCCTGCTAAAGTAAATGAAACAAGCCTAAGGATGTGCAAGTTTGCCTTATAGCTAAGACCTGTGAAGTGGAAAGTCGATATTATTTAGTTTATAATAAACATGCAGATAGGATATTAGGTGATTAGGATAAACAATAATATATGCAATATACAATTATATATGCAATATAAATTTCTCATGACATATGCTAAAATGAAAAATAAATGAAAGCTCCAAAAATCTATCAAGACTAATAAACAAATTTGCTAGGTCACAAGATACAAGATCAAATTACAAAAATCAATCCCATTCACAATTGCATTCAAAGAGAATCATATAGCTAAGAATAAATTATCAAAGGAAGTGTACCATTTGTACACTGAAAATTACAAAACATTGCTGAGAGAAATTAAAGATCTAAATATATCAAGAGATATTCTACATTCATGGTTGGAAGACTCAATATTGTTAAGACATCATTTTCTACTCAAATTGATTGAAACATTTTAAAGAATCCCTGTCAAAATCCCTTTATACATATCTGTATAAACTGAAAGTTGACTCAAAAACTATATGGAAATGAAAGATGCAGAAGACAAAATAGTTTTAGAAAATATGAACAAAGTTGGAGCACACATACTGCCAAATTTCAAAAATGACTATAAAGTTATAGTAATCAAAATATTGTGTTATAGGCAAAAGAATAAGCTAGGTCAATGGAACATAACTGAGAGTCCAGAAGTTTATCTTTATATTCATGGTCAACTGCTTTTTAACAAAAGTGCCAGTATAATTCAATGAGGGAAAGAATTGTTTTTTCAACAAATCATGCCAGGACAAGTGGATGTACCCATGGAAACAGAGAAAGAAAAGAAGAAGAGGGAGGAAGAGAAGAAGGAGAAGAGAAAGAAGAAGTAGGAGAAGGAGGAGGGAGGGGGAAGGAAGAAAGTGGTGGAGGACGAGGAGAAAGAGGAAGAAGAGGAGGAGGACAAGGGTAAGGAAAATCTTCACCCTTACCTCATGCCATACACACAAAATATCTCAAAATATGTTATAAACCTAAATAAAAGATCCAGTCATATAGAACTTCTAGAAGAAAACATGAGAAAATCTACCTGACCTTAGATTAGATGAAGATTTCTTAGGTGTGACACTAAATGCACAATGCTATAAAATGTCACATTGAATTGTGATTAGCCTAGGGAGTACTAGGCATGCATAAGGATGGCTAGTTTTTAATCAAGAAATTTTAGAGAAAGGTGTGAGCATTAGAACCATTTAAAGATGAATTGGATTGACTGTAAATGTAGCGACTTTCCTAATGTATAATAACAGGATGGAGGTATGGCTTCTCGCTGCTCAACAGCCAATAAATTGAAGGTCAAGCTTCAGTAGGGAAGAAAGGTACTTTATTCAGAAAAGCTGGAAATCTGAGGAGATGGTGGACTTATGTCCAGAGACTAACTCTGATGATTATGTTTAGCCTTGGCAATTTTTAAAGGAAAAAGGAAAAACAATCTCAGTTAATCATTAAGACAGAAGGTCTTCATCATCTTTGCATTGCATGCAGACCTGCTGACTTCACCTGGTCTTCCATGGGACACTGTCTTTCTCACAGGGTCTGCCTCTAATTGGATGTTCTCTTGCCCTCATGGTCCACCTATGCCCACGAGGTCCACCTGCAGATTTACTAAGGGGAAGCTAAGGGTAGAGGGTCATTCTTTAATTACTTTATTCTTCATTCTTACTCCTTCTAATCCAGGAAAGGAATCAACAGGTTAAGTAAGGTGTTGGTATATTTTATAAAGGAGAAATCAGGAGCTAAGTTAAATGTTGCCTAATGATCTCATCTTTATCATTAAGGTCTAGAGAAAACAGGAATGATCAAAGAGAAAAGAAGCAAAGGAGCTGCTCACACTAACACAGTGTGTAATTAATCATCCACTCAGCATTAGAGGCATTGTATTGCATTGGAGAAACAAGGATAAATGCCATTCCCTGATCTGACATAGCTCCCAGTCTAAGGATGAGGTAGGAAAGTTGAAGAATACATAATAAGTATGATGCAAGTTCAGAGCAATGTGCCTGTGACAAACATGGAGTTGAGGGAAGGTTTCCTAAAGTAGGTTACAACTGAGCTGAATTTTTAAGAATAAATACAACTTCACCAGACAAAGAAAGAAGGATGGGATGATATAGACAAAGAGTGGTTCAAAGGCAGAGACACACTCAAGTTCACAGATACGTATTTACCACTATGTGATGAACATTGTACATGCTGTAAATATAACAGTGAACATAATAATATATATGCAAATTATATATGTAGAGTTTGTTTGAAAATAAATAGTAAGGGAGACATAAAGCAGAGAAGTGATGTATGGAATAGAGTGAGGAGGAGGATCACCATTTCAGTTGAGGTAAACTGGGAAGGTCCCACTGAGAAGATGATGTTGAGTGAAGATGTAGAGGAAATAGTGAGCATGGTGCTCTAGGAGAAACACAGTGTAGGTAGAGGGTACAACACATGCAAAACCTTGAGCACTAGTAAGCCTGGCAGGTCAGGAGTGGGATGGTCAGTGAGGCTGGATGAGAATTTACATAGAGAATTGAAGATGAGATCAAAGAAGCAACGATTTGATCTAAGAGGATAGATCACACAGGGTTATCTATTTTTGAGGAAAAGGGACAAAACAACCCTTTCAGAGCTCTATACCAATTTAATATAGCCAGAACATAGCTCAAGGACAGCAAGCATGATGATTTCCCGAAATACCCAGATGTCCATATTTGTTCAAAAGAGTTCCTGGGGACTCCTGTTGTCTTGGTGTAATTTCTAATAGAACTATATTTTACTCTCAAAAGTGTGCAACTTTGGTGATAAAATGTTATGGTCCCCCAACACATGATGAATATACTTTTTGACATAAGGAGGAATGAAAAGTGGTAAGTCTGAGAAAGAGCACATGAGTACAATATGGAGATAATTTGTTCAAGGCCAAGATGGAGACTGGGAGACCATTTCTGTGATGTCAGAGAATTCTGCTGAAGGCTTGAGTTAGTGCAGCCACTTAGGCTAATGGGGTGATAGGAGAATCAGCAGCAGAGAAGTGTATACGCAAGTTTGATGATTCTATTATCCTTTGTAATTTTCATTCCTCCAGAGAGCCTGGGTATGTGTGTATTGGTGGGAGAGTAGGGTAACTATGCTGTCGCATGTTGGTGAGTCTGAAAGGGCAGTGACATTTTTGCCTTAAAAAAGGAATCATTTGTTATCTAACTGGAGCTGTGAAGGGGTGTTCCTTAGTATCCCCCTTCATAATGTGAGCAATGGAACTGTCTTCAAAATTCGCAACATTCAGATATTGTTAGATGATTTGGTTGACTGTTTTGGAATGCTATGCAAATACAAAGCATCCTACTCAAAAGTGCTTAAATCTGCTGAAAGCCTCTGAAATGGAGCATAACTCACTATTAACATTACAGTTTTAGGCCACAGCAACTCTTATGTAAGTAACTTCAATCTCATAAAAAATTCACAAGCAATAATACTACTTTAATTCTAAGGAACTCCACCAGACAGCTGAATCAACTAAATAGCCTAAGTTTCTGTCTTCTTTAGCAATCTTAAAATCAAATAAACCTTAATTTTGTTTTTTTTTAACAAATTTTACATTTGAGAAGACTATTAATCATGTGCAGGGCAAGGGAAGGAGTTAGCATTAATTAAGCACCCGTAATATGTCAGACAGCATTTGAGTGTTATCTACTCTTATCATCCTGATGACCTCAGGATATAAGTTTTAACTGATTTTCCAAATGAAGAAACTGAGGTTCACAGTGGTTAAGCAACTTGCCCAAAGCCACTCATATAGTAAGTGGAGCAAATTCAATACAAAACAAGTCTCCCAGACTCCAAAGCCCTCATTCAATTTCTAAAACAAATTCTCTGTCACTATTTGCAAAAAATATCCCACTGCATAGTCAACAGATAAATGATTAAAAGTTAAAAAAAAAAAGAATAGAGAAATATTTCATTAAATGTATTGGAATTTGCTGTGTGTTGACGGTTGTATTCAATTTATATGCAACTGTCTGGACCCTGTACCTGGGATGATGGACCTGTTTCATAGAATAAATTGGTAATAACACTAAGTGATATCTCCTTTACTATATTTCAGGCACCTGTTTATAAATTAATTTTAATTTATTAATTTTCATTTAATTTTCTTAATGATTCTATAAGGTAGTTAATATCACTGGCACCATTTGCAGATGAAATAGATGAGGCATTGTGATTCAAAGGGCAAAATTATCTGGAAATGGTTCAGGGTGACATCTGGATTGCCCTGGAAACCTGTGAGCTGGAACCATTTTCTCCAGGGTTGGAGCTGAACTGGAGCTCACTTATTTCCCACAGGGTATGTACATTCTTCCTTCCAGCCACGGTGCTCTAACATCCCAACAATCTCCAAGATCTTTAGGGCCAAGCAGATCATGTTCCCATAAAACTCCATTATGTGGCGTTACTGAACTCAGGTTCAGCTGCTTGCCACTTGAAAGCCAATAATTGAGGGGCAAAAGGTGGTAGAATGGAAAGACACTTTATTCAGGAAAGCCGGCAATCTGAGGTGAAGGTGGACTTGTGTGCAGAGACCAACTCTGAAGGTTCTGCTCAGCCATGACAATTTTTAAAGAGAAAAGGGGGAAACAATCTCAGTTAATCATTAAGGCAGGAGGTCAGATTCTTTGTTATTTTTCCATTGCGTGCAGACCTGCTGACTTCTCCTGATCTCCCATGGGATGCTGTCTTGCTCATGTGGTCTGTCTCAATCAGCTGTTCTCTTGCCCACATGGTCTGCCTGCACCCATGAGGTCCACCTACAAATTTACTAAGGGGAAGCTAAGGGCAGAGAGTCAGTCATTCTTTATCTACTGAATTCTTCATTCTTACTCCTTCTAATTCAGGAAAGGAATCAACTGTCTAGGTAAGGTGTTGTGTATATTTAGTAAAGCAGAAATCAGGAGCTAGGTTAAATGTCGCTTAGTGATCTTATCTTTATGATTAAGCGCTGAGGCAAACAGAGATGAGCACACAGAAAAGGAGCAAAGGAGCTGCTTACCATAGTACCCCAAAACAACATTACTTAGCAGTAAACAGTCCATTAATTCCTCTGCTACAAGGCTGCTTTGTCACACTTGCCCTATGAGAACATGAGATCCAAAGTGTTACAGTTCCTCTGCTGGTGGATCAGCCACAGTGCAGGTCTCTGTGAAAGGAGGGAAGGTGGGAGACCCATTTCTTCTAGTCTCTGCTGACTAAACTTTAGAAATTTACTTTTTGCTCAATACGGCTTGTTTTATTTATTTAAAAAATCCACGTCTCTCTCATTGTACAGTTTACTCTGAACTCCCGTGTGTGGGGCCACTGGGGATGGCTCTTGTACAACAGCCACAGTATCACATGGTTAATTGGTAGAGCAGGGACTCAGAACCAGGTTTCTACCACAATCAAAGTATATTCATTAATTAAGGCCACATTAGCATAAACTGATATAAAAATGTCAACTATATCCTTATTGGACTCCTAACTTTCATTTCTTAGTGTTTGAGATGATACTGATAGATATTACCAATCAAGGTAGCTGAGAATTCAGAGCAAAATCGAACTTAATATGTGACAGGTTGAAAAGAGACCAGAGGCAGAAATTTTTATTGCAAGGATGAATCAATAGAATACCAAATCCTCTGGGAGGAAGACATTGTTACCTGAAGGTTGATCACTAAGACAGTAGAGAAAGAGGGTAGTTCAGCTAGGTAGACCTGGGTTAGAATCATTGCTTCAACTCTAAGGAACTGTGTGAATTTGGTCAAGTTATTTTATTTAGCTAAACCCCATATGTTTCTAAAGTGAGGAAAAAATACTATTTATTTCATAAGGTAGTTAGGTGGATTAAAGAAAAATGATGTGTGCAAAAAAGCTAAAACAATGCCTGGCATGTTACATACATGCAAGTAATTCTAGCTAGTTCATGCCTTCCTTGTAAGTATATTCAAGGTAAAATCGAGGAATCATACAGTCCATTATAAGAATTTCTACTCATTAGTGACTCAGGTCAAGGGTGATGAAACTAATTTTACACTTGGACTTGTATATAAATGGTTTTTAGTATTTTCAGTATTTTGCAACAAATTGAAAAATGTAGAAAGCAGTTTCTGAGCGCACACACAGATATAAATAACAGCACAACCTGGATGACATAAAATTGAAAAACAAAGTAATAATTTATTTAGACAGTGTTCTACCTAACGAAATTCAGAAGGAACTATAGTTCAAAATATATGCCACATATGTTGCAATGTATAATATCTACCTCAAACTATAGATTGAAATAATTATTTTTAGCAAATGCCTGAGGTGTTTCTCACAGGAAAAGGCCATGTGGTATCATTTCCAAAGTTATGCTTTCACTAATAATGGTTTCAGTTAGATGTAACTTTCTAAGTTGAGAAACAAGATGCTTCTCCTGTATAAATTAGAAACCTTGTCTTGGCCTATAGTATAATATGAAAATCGGTTCAAAGGGAATAGCATATCTAAAGATGAATCACCTTGGAAGTGAAAATTGGAAATTTTACTTTCTTCACTAGATGAGACAACACTACAGATATTCAAGAGATATAGCAAACAGATGTGATATTAATGTATTTTAGATTTGTTTTCTGTATTACACAGTTTTGTGCAATACAATAAAGAGAATAGTGAATTTTCTTTTGGAACACAATATATTTATTTGTAATTTCTATAGTGTTGGAAGTATTATTACCTTGGTCTTCTATTTGTTCCCATAATTGATTGTATTCAAAGAACTCTACAGATGTCATGGAAATGAAAGCCAGTAAGAACAAAACATTAAGCAAATTTTTTTTATTTTTGTTATTACTATATCAGAAAATGGTCTTCTTAATCTCACAGATTTTTTAGATAGAAATGCATGATTTACTTCATATAAAAATTTATATGAGTATGGATTTTCTTTGTTGTTGGTTCTCAAATGCAACTAACACCTCATTTCAAATAAAATATTTTGTGCATAGAAAAGACTACACATTTAACACACATAAAAGTCTTACACATTTTTTTATTGATCTGAAAAAGGTAAAGAAATACTATTCAGTACCATTATCAATTGGATAAGCAGAGCAATGGTGGAAGAACATGTAAAGAACTGTCTATGTAGCTTAGCAGAAAGAGCAAAGAAAGGCATTTAACCCTTAAAATGTAATATGCTTTGATACTCACACTATACTTTTATGTTACTAATTTTATTACATTAAAAGTTCTACTCTCAAACCCCTTTGTAGCAATGGAAACTTATTCAAAACATTGTACCTTTTAAACTGCAATTTTCTTATCACAAAATACATAAATAAAAATATGGCTTACTGATTTTAACAATTTATTCTGAGGACCAATTAAAACAATAAGCGGAAAATATTTGATAAAATGTAAAGTTTAATACTATGAATACTGATAAAGTATTAGTCATAGAATTGCTTATCTCTTTATTCTTCTTAAAATTAATCATGAGTTATTTCTTCAAATAAAATTATAAAGGGGGCTGAACATTTTTGATTGTTATTTTCATGATCCAGTCAATTATATCAACATGGTAGTCTCCATGGGTGCATTTCCTGTAGACACACACACAATAATCCAATGCTACTGAAAAATATTATCAGTTATCTATGCATTTCAAATAGTAAACAGTATTGCTTCAACAACTTTATTATTGCTATTCTTTATCTGAGCAATTGTGCACTTCTCTACTCTACATTGCACATTTAAACTTGAGCCATGCTCCCAGTTCAATTAGCTGTGTGCGCATGACCATGCTGGGTATTCTGCCTACTCTAATAGACAGATGAGAGCACTAAAAGGCCCATATGCTGGACATAAAATATGATGACATGTGAAGTAATTGGAAATGCTCTGGAGTTGGCAACAAAAGATCAGTTCTGTTGCTGAGGTTGTTTGTTTATTTTTTATTGCTTAGTTTTTCATAATCTATTTCACCCATTAAACTGTAAGCTCAATGAGGGAACAACTCTATTTTATTTACCCACTGGAATTGGCTATCACCTTTTCTACCACAGGGTATAAGCTCAAAAATTAATTTTCTGTTTAGCAGATTATTTAGAACATTTATGCCATATTTCTCTCTTGTAAAACAATTCATTTATGATATATGAAGTTTAGGTGTAATTTGCATTTTAAAGTTGCTTCTGTTAAAAAGTAGTATGTAGTCATAAACATAATAAAAATGTGTAGATACTTTTAAATAAAACTGCAACACTTCATGGAGAAACATAAAAGATGACTCAAATTAATAAGAATACCTACAGTTCATACAATTTCTTATATTCTCAGACTCAATTGAGAAAAAGTATCTACTGTATAGGAATTTGTCTATAGTTGGTATGTATTTGATTTATTTTTTAATTGAAAAAATAAATAAATACAAATAGCCAAGAAAAGACTAGAATCAAGAGTTATGATTAGAACTCAGCCCTATCAAATATTTTAATAAATTATGAAATGATAATGACTAAAAACTTGTGGTACAGAAGAAAAGTCAAGAAAGTCTAAAGATAGCTCCATATTATAAGAGGATTTAATACAATGTGGCATTTATAATCAGAGGGAAAATTGGTTTTCTTGGTAAATGATAGGTGGGATACTGGCTATCAATTTGAAAAAGTCTGGGTCTATATCTCACTTATTATTTCAAAGTAAATCCCGGAGGTCCAATGATTTAAACATAATGAAATTAATCCATTGAAGTAACCAGAAAAACCTTAAAATACTTTTTAAACAGTGATATTTTTGATAGTATAAGAAAAATTTTGAAGCCTTTATACATTTCTAATATATAGAGAAAAAGATTTTCAAATTCATATACAAAAAATAAAATTCTAAATGGCTATTTTTCACTCACTGAAATAATATATATAGTTATCCCTCAAAATCTGTGAGGGATTGGTTCCAATACCCTCCACAGGTACCCAAATTGGCAGATTCTCACGTTCCACAGATGACCCTCCTTATCTGTGGTTCCACATCCCTGGATTCAACCAACTGTCAATCATGTAATACAGTAGTATTTATTGAAAAAAATATCTGTGCATAAGTGCACCACTACAGTTCAAACCCATGTTGTTCAAGGGTCAACTGTGTGTGTGTGTGTGTGTTTTGTTGCATATACAAGAATTATATGTGAAGTGTTTTTTGACTTAAAAAATACTGGAAAAAGGAAAGTCTTGCAAAAGATTCTAAGAAGGTAATTAGTAGTACATCCATGCTGTGGAATTTAAAGTAAGAATTAAAAACTCTATGCATTCTGAATGTGGTATGTGATAACAAATAATTGATTTTTTCCAAATGTCTTAGTGTTATATCCCAAAAAAACTTAAAAAATGATTGAAGATGTAGGAGAGATAGCTCACAATTTATTATGCAAGATTAAAATATGAATTTAAATTTGCTAGAAAATAGGAAAACAGTTCTTAAAATTATCCTCCATTTAAAATTTTCCATTTTTTAAAATTAATTTTCAATGAGTTAAAATTTTATCAAAATTTATTGGGTGGTAATAAATGAAGTCTTACATAACTCAAACATACTTCAGATTTTCAAATACATATTCCTTAAAGATTACAATATAGAAAGGATTTTTAAAAAATTATCTTATGGAATGAAAAAGCACTCATAAAAACCACAGATCACCTAATTATTTTTAGCAGCATGGGAAAGAGATTGCCATTTGGGGTAAGATGGTATGGACACTTTTATATGTTTGAAAATTTCAGAGTTTGTGCTGGGAGGGCTATTTTGATTTAATTTTGGAAAAAAAAACTAGTAACTTTGCTAATTTAATCATTTAATTTTTCAGGGAATGTGGTTCTATCTTCCTACTAAGTGTGTACAGGTAGGAAAGAATGGGAGAAAACAAAGTGTTTACTTTCTAAAAGCTTTTTATAATTTAGTTGGAATCTTACATCATACAAATAAGTTAAAATGTATTCAATACCTAAATATAAGGCTTGAATGTCATTACCATGTGAGACCTAAAACTATAAAACTTTTAGAACAAAACATATGGGAAAAGCTTCATGACATTGATCTTGGTAATGATATCTTAGATATGACACCTAAAGCACAGGCAACAAAAGCAAAAATGGACAATGGGCTACATCAAACTAGAAAGCTTCTTCACAGCAAAGGAAGCAATTAACAAGGCAACGTGGCAACCTACAGAAAAGGAGAAAATATTTGCAAATCATATATCTGAAAAGAAGTTAATTTCTAAAATGTATAAAGAATTTCTACTATTCACTAGCAAAATAAAATAAAATAAACCAACTAAAAACTAGAGAAACGACTTGATAAACATTTTTCCAAAAAGACAAACAAATTACCAAAATGTATATGAAAAGATTACTCAAGATTACTAATAATCAGGAAAATTAGAATCAAAACCACAATGAGATATCACCTTATATCTATTAGGATGGCTATTATTAAAAAAAAAAAAAGTAAGTGTTAGTGAGGACGTGGATAAAAGGAAACACTTTCACACTGTTGGTAGGCTTGTAAACTGACACAGCTATTAGAGAAAACTGTATGGAGAGTCCTAGAAATATGCTACTATAGGATCCAGAAAACCCACCTCTGGGTATTTATTTAAAACAATTAAAATCAGAATCTTGAAAACATGTCTGCACTCCCATGTTCACTGCAGCATTATTCTCAATGGCCAAGATATGGAAACAACCTAAATGTCAATCATTGGATGATGGATAAAACTAATGTGGTATATAGATACCATGGAATAGTATTCAGCATCAAAAAAGAACTAAATCCCAAGAAAATGACACAAGCCAAAAACTGGGATAAAATATTTGCAAAAGACACATCTGACAAAGTACAGTCATCCAAAATATACAAATAACTCTTAAAACTCAACAGTAAGAAAACAACCAATTCAATTAAAAAATGGACCAAATATCTTAGCAGACACCTCACCAAAGGAGGTGTACAGGTGGCAAAAAATCCTATGAAAAGATGCTTCTCATCACATGTCATGAGGGAAATGCAAATTAAAACAACAAAGATACCACTATACACCTATTACAATGGCTAAAATCTGACAACACCAAATGCTGGCAAGGATGTAGAGCAATAGGTCCTCTCATTCATTACTGGTGAGAATGCAAAATGACACCAGCCACTTTGGAAGATATTTTGCAGATTCCTTACAAAACTAATCATGTTCTTACCATAAATCCAGCAATCATGCTCATCCAAAGGAGTTGAAAGTATATGACTGAACAAAAACATGCATGTGGTTATTTATAACAGTTTTATTCATAATTGCCAAAACTCAGAAGCAACCAAGATGTCTTCAGTAGGTGAAAGGGTAAATAAACTGTGGTATATCCAGACAATGGAATATTAGTAAATGCTAAAAAGAAATGAGATATCAAGCCACGAAAAGATATGGAGGAACCTTAAATGTATGTTACTAAGTGAAAGAAGTCAATTTGAAAAGGCTACATAATATATGATTCCAAATACATGACATTCTTGAAAAGACACAATTATAGAGACAGTAGAAAGATCAGTGATTTCCAGGAGATGGTGGGGAAAGGAATGAATAGAAAGACCACACAGGACTTTAGTACAGAGAAAATAAATTTTCTTGAGGTGATTATAATTTTTCAATGTAGGACAACAGCAACAACAAAAATGAAATTCTGCCATGTGCAACAGGTATAAATCAGGAGGATGTTATCTAGAAAAGTTCTTACCAAAATGAAAAAAATGACAATTTCTGAAAAATTCAAACACTTTAGAGAGATAAACTATATATATATACACACACACACACGTATATGTATACACACACACTATATATATGTATATACAGTGTATACATATGCACACTGTATATATGTATATATATACACATACATTAGTATACCTATATATTTAGTATTTCTATAATAGTCTCTCCATGTTACCTGTATTTCTCTCCTGCTTTAGTTTTCTTCACAGAGCTCATCCAATATATTTTGTAATTTAAATATTTACTTATTTTTTGTCTATCTCCTTTCACTAGATTATAAATTTCACAACAGCAGAGATTTACCTATAAATAAATATTTGTTTAATAAAAGAATGGGCATTTCAAACAGAATTAAACTGTTTTATGTGGCAGGGGCTGGGAGCTGAGGCTCGAGCTTCAGTCGGATGCAGGGAGAGGACTGGGGTTGGCTGCATAAACACAGTCTGAAGGTGCTAGTGCACCACAGCTAGCTGGAAGAGAGTCCGGGAAAATGTCTGGAGCTGCTTAAGAGGCAAGAGACCATTGTTTCAGGGTGCGTGAGGAGAGGGGATTCAGAGCACCATCTAAAAGAGCTCCAGAGATGGGCAAAAATTGTGGCAATAGGTGCAGACACCAGAGACAGACATGCACTGCTAAGGCTGCTACTGCAGCCACAAAGAAGTCTGTGTGCAAGCACAGGTCACTATCCACACTTCCCCTCCTGGGAGCCTGTGCAGTCCGCCACTGCCAGGGTCCCGTGATCCAGGGACAACTTCCCCAGGAGAACGCACGGCACACCTCAGGCTGTAGCAAGGTCATGCCAGCCTCTGCCACCGCAGGCTCGCCCCGCATTCATGCCCCTCCCTCCCCCCAGCCTGAGTGAGCCAGAGCTCCCAAATCAGCAGCTCCTTTAACCCCGTCCTGTCTGAGCGAAGAACAGATGCCCTCCGGTGACTTACATGAAGAGGCGGGGCCAAATCCAAAACTGAACCCCAGGAGATGTGCGAACAAAGAAGAGAAAGGGAAATTTCTCCAAGCAGCCTCAGGAGGAGCAGATTAAATCTCCAAAATCAACTTGATGTACCCTGCATCTGTGGAATACCTGAATAGGCAATGAATCATCCCAAAATTGAAGCAGTGGACTTTGGGATCAACTGTAGAACTGGGGTTTGCTTTCTGCATCTAATTTGTTTCTGGTTTTATGTTTATCTTAGTTTAGTATTTAGAGTTTGTTATCATTGGTAGATTTGTTTATTGATTTCATTGATCTCTTCCTCCTTTTTTTTCTTATATATAGATAAATATACTGTTTTCCTTTTTCTCTTTTTGTGAGTGTGTATGTTTATGCTTCTTTGTGTGATTTTTGTCTGTATAGCTTTGCTTTTACCATTTATCCTAGGTTTCTCTCTGTCTGTGTTTGTTTGTTTGTTTTTAGTATAGTTTTTAGTACTTGTTATCACTGGTAGATTTACTTTTTGGATTGGTTTCTCTCTTCTTTCTTTTTTTTTCTTTTCTTTTTTCTATTACTTTTAAATTTTTTAAAATTATTATTTTTAATAACATTTTTAAGTATCCACTTTATTTTATTTATTTATTAATTATTGCTTTTATTTATTTTATTTTTGGCTGTGTTGGGTCTTTGTTGCTGTGTGTGGGCTTTCTCTAGTTGCAGTGAGTGGGGGTGACACTTCATTGCAGAGCATGATCTTCTCATTGCGGTGGCTTCTCTTGTTGTAGAACATGGGCTCTAGGAGTGTGGGCTTCAGTAGTTGTGGCACATGGGCTCAGGAGTTGTGGCTCATGAGTTATAGAGCACAGGCTCAGTAGCTGTGTCACATGGGCTTAGTTGCTCTGCGGCATGTGGGATCTTCCTGGACTATGGCTCGAACCCATGTCCCCTGAATTGGCAGGCGATTCTTAATGAATGCACCACCAGAGAAGTCCCTTTATTAACTTTATTTTATTTTGTTTTATTTTATTTTTATCATTCTTTATTTTTTTCTCCCTTTTCTTCCCAGCCATGTGGCTGACAGGGTCTTGGTGCTCCAGTTGGTGTCAGGCTTGTGTCTCTGATATGGGACAGCCGAGTTCAGGACATTGGTCCACCAGAGACCTCCTGGCTCCATGAAATATCAAATGGCGAAAGCTCTCCCAGAGATCTCCTCCTCAATGCTAAGATACAACTCCACTCAACGGCAAACAAGCTACAGTGCGGGACACCCTATGCCAAACAACTAGCAAGACAGGAACACAACCCCACTGATTAGCAGAGAGACTGCCTAAAATCATAATAAGTTCACAGACAACCCAAAACACACCACTGGACGTGGTTCTGCCCATCAGAAAGACAAGATCCAGCCTCATCCACCAGAACACAAGCACTAGTCCCCTCCACCAGAAAGCTTACACAACCCACTGAACCAACCTTAGCCACTGGGGACAGACAACAAAAACAGTGGGAACTACAAACCTGCAGCCTGTGAAAAGCAGACCCCAAAACAGTAAGTTAAGCAAAATGAGAAGACAGAAACACACAGCAGATGAAGGAGTAAGGTAAAAACCCACCAGACCAAACAAATTAAGGGGAAATAGGGAGTATACCTGAAAAATAATTCAGAATAGTGATAGTAAAGATGATCCAAAATCTTCCAAATAGCATGGAGAAAATACAAGAAACTTTTAACAAGGACCTAGAAAAACCAAGGAGCAAACAAACAATAATGAACAACACAATAAATGAAATTAAAACTTCTCTAGAAGGAATCAATAGCAGAATAACTGAGGCAGAAGAACAGATAAGTGACCTAGAAGATAAAATACTGGAAATAACTACTTCAAGGCATAATAAAGAAAAAGAATGAAAAGAATTAAGAACAGTCTTAGAGACCTCTGAGACAACAGTAAATGCACCAACGTTTGAATTATAGGGGTCCCAAAAGAAGAAGAGAAAAAGAAAAGGACTGAGAAAATATTTGAAGAGATTACAGTTGAAAACTTCCTTAATATGGGAAAAGAAATAGTCAGTCAAGTCCAGGAAACGTAGAGAGTCCCCTACAGGATAAATCCAGAAAGAAACATGCCAAGACACATGTTAATCAAACTATCAAAAATTAAATACAAAGAAAAAATACTAAAAGCAGCAAGGGAAAACAACAAATAACATACAAGGGAATCCCCATAAGGTAAAAAGCTGATCTATTAGCAGAAACTGCAAGCCAGAAGGGAGTGGCAGGACATATTTAGAGTGATGAAAGGGAAAAACCTACAACCAAGATTACTTTACCCAGCAAGGATCTCATTCAGATTCAATGGAGAAATTAAAATTTTACAGACAAGCAAAAGCTAGTAGAATTTAGCTCCACCAAACCAGCTTTACAACAAATGCTAAAGGAACTTCTCTTGGCAGGAAACACAAGAGAAGGAAAGGACCTACAATAAAAAATTGAAAACAATTAAGAAAACGGTAATAGGAACATACATATCGATAATTACCTTAAATGTAAATGGATTAAATACTCCAACCAAAAGACAGATTGACTGAATGGATACAAAAAAAAAGACCCATATATATGTTGTCTACAAGAGACCCACTATAGACCTAGGGACACATACAGACTGAAAGTGAGGGGATGGAAAATATATTCCATGAAAATGGAAATCAAAAGAAAGCTGGAGTAGCAATTCTTGTATCAGATAAAATAGGCTTTAAAATAAAGACTATTTCAAGAGACAAAGAAGGGGACTACATAATGATCAAGGGGTCAATCCAAAAAAAAGATATAACAAATGTAAATATTGCGCACCCAAAATAGGAGCACCTCAATGCATAAGGCATATGCTAACAGCCATAAAAGGGGAAATCAAGAGTAACAAATTCATAGTAGGGAAATTAAACACTGCACTTTTACCAATGGACAGATCGTAAAAAATGAAAATAAATAAGGAAACACAAGCTTTAAATGATACATTAAACAAGATGGACTTAATTGATATTTATAGGACCTTCTATCAAAAAACAACAGAATACACTTTCTTCTCAAGTGATCTTGGAACATTCTCCAGGATAGATCATATCTTGGGTCACAAATCAAGCCTTGGTAAATTTAAGAAAACTGAAATCCAATCTAGTAACTTTTCCGAACACAACACTATGACACTAGGTATCAATTAAAGGAAAAAATCTGTAAAAAATACAAACACATGGAGGATAAACAATACACTACTTAATAACAAAGAGATCACTGAAGAAATCAAATAAGAAATCAAAAAATACCTAGAAACAAATGACAATGAAAATACAACAACCCAAAACCTACGGGATGCAGCAGAAGCAGTTGTAAGATGGAAGTTTAGAGCAATACAATGTTACCTGAAGAAACAAGAAACATTTCAAAGAAACAACCTAAGATTACACCTAAAGAAATTAGAGAAAGAAGAACAAAAAATATCCAAAGTTAGCAGAAGGAAATAAATCATAATGATCAGCTCAGAAATAAATGAAAAATAAATGAGGGAAACAATAGCAAAGATCAATAAAACTAAAAGATAGTTCTTTGAGAAGAAAACAAAATTGACTCATCAAGAAGACTCAAGTCAATATAATTAGAAATGAAAAAGAAATATCAAGTGACACTGCAAAAATACAAAGGATCATGAGAGATTACTACAAGCAACTATATGCCAATAAAATGGACAGCCTGGAAGAAATGGAAAAATTCTTAGAAAAGCACAACCTTCCAAAACTGAACCAGGAAGAAATAGAAAATATAAATAGACCAATCACAAGCACTGAAATTGAGACTGCGATTAAAAATCTTCCAGCAGAGGCCCAGGATCAGATGGCTTCACAGGTGAATTCTATCAAACATTTAGAGAAGAGCTAACACCTATCCTTCTCAAACTCTTCCAAAATATAGCAGAGGGAGGAACATTCCCAAACTCATTCTATGAAGACAACATCACCTTGATACCAAAACCAGAAAAAGATGTCACAAAGAAAGACAACTACAGGCCAATGTCACTGATGCAAATATCCTCAACAAAATACTAGGAAACAGATTCAAACAGCACATTAAAAGGATCATACACCATGATCAAGTGGGGTTTATCCCAGGAATGCAAGGATTCTTAAATATATGCAAATTAATCAATGTGATAAACCATATTAAAAAATTGAAGGAGAAAAACCATATGATCATCTCAATAGATGCAGAGAAAGCTTTAACAAAATTCAACACATATTTATGATAAAAACCCTCCAGAAATTAGGCATAGAGGGAACTTACCTCAATGTAATAAATGTCATATATGAGAATACCATAGCCAAAATCGTTCTCAATAGTGAAAAACTGAAAGCATTTCCACTAAGATCAGGAACAAAATAAGGTTGTCCACACTCACCACTATTATTCAACAGAGTTTTGAAAGTCCTAGCCACAGCAATCAGAGAAGAAAAATAAATAAAAAGAATCCAAATCAGAAAAGAGGTAAAACTTTAACTGTTTGCAGATGACATGATACTATACATAGAGAATCCTAAAGATGCTACCAGAAAACTAGTAGATTTAATCAACGAATTTGGTAAAGTAGTAGGAAATAAATTTAATGCACAGATACTCTAGCATTCCTATACACTAATGATTAAAAATCTGAAAGAGAATTTACCATTTCTCTGCATTTACCATTGCAACAAAAGGAAAAAATACCTAGGAATAAACCTACCTAAAGAGACAAAAGACCTTTTTGCAGAAAACTATAGGACACTGATGAAAGAAATTAAAGATGATACAAAAAGATGGAGAGATATACCATGTTCTTGGATTGGAAGAATCAATATTGTGAAAATGACTATACTACACAAAGCAATCTACAGATTCAATGCAATCCCTATCAAACTACCAATGGCATTTTTCACAGAACTAGAACAAAATATTTCACAATTTGTATGGAAACACAGAAGACCGTGAGTAGCCAAAGCAATCTTTAGAAAGAAAAACAGAGCTGGAGGAATCAGGCTCCCAGACTTCAGATTCCACTACAAAGCTACAGTAATTAAGGCAGTATGGTACTGGTACAAAAACAGAAATATAGATCAATGGAACAGGATAGAAAGCCCAGAGATAAACTCATACACATATGGTCACCTTATTTTTGATAAAGGTGGCAAGAATATACAATGGAGAAAAGAGAGCTTCTTCAATAAGTGGTGCTGGGAAAACTGGACAGCTACATGTAAAAGAATGAAATTAGAACACTCCCTAACACCATACACAAAAATAAACTGAAAATGGATTAAAGACCTAAATGTAAGGCCAGACACTAGAAAACTCTTAGAGGAAAACATAGGCAGAATACTCTATGACACAAATCAGAGCAACATCTTTTTTGATCCACCTCCTAGAGAAATGGAAATATAAACAAAAGTAGACAAATGAGATCTAATGAAGCTTAAAAGCTTTTGCACAGTAAAGGAAACCATAAACAAGACGAAAAGACAACCCTCAGAATGGGAGAAAATATTTGCAAATGAAGCAACTGACAAAGGATTAACTTCCAAAATTTACAAGCAGCTCATGCAACTCAATATCAAAAAAACAAACAACCCAATCCAAAAATGGGCAAAAGACCTAAATAGACATTTCTCCAAAGAAGATATACAGATTGCCAACAAACACATGAAAGAAAGCTCAACACCACTCATCATTAGAGAAATGCCAATCAAATCTGCAATGAGGTATCACCTCACACCAGTCAGAATGGCCATCATCAAAATATCTACAAACAATAAATGCTGGAGAGGGTTGGAGAAAAGGGAAGCCTCTTGCACTGTTGGTGGGAATGTAAATTGATATAGCCACTGTGGAGAACATTATGGAGGTTCCTACAATATCTGAAAATAGAACTACTATACGACCCAGGAATCCCACTACTGGGCATATACCGTGAGAGAATCATAATTCAAAAAGAGTCATGCACCACAATGTTCATTGCAGCACTATTTACAATAGCCAGGACATGGAAGCACCCTAGGTGTCCATCAACAGATAAATGGATAAAGAAGATGTGGCATATATATACAATGGACTATTACTCAGCCATAAAAAGAAACAAAATTGAGTTATTTGTAATGATGTGGATGGACATAGAGTCTGTCATACAGAGTGCAGTATGTCAGAAAGAAAAACACTAATACTGTATGCTAACACATATATATGGAATCTAAAAAAAAGAAGAAAAAAGAAAAATATGGTTTAGAGGAACCTAGGGGCAGGATAGGAATAAAGAGGCAGATCTAGAGAATGGACTTCAGGACACAGGGATGGGGGAAGGGTAAGCTGGGATGAAGTGAGAGAGTGGCATGGGCATATATACACTACCAAATGTAAAATAGATAGCTAGTGGGAAGCAGCTGCTTAGCACAGGGAGTTCCACTAGGTGCTTTGTGACCACCTAGAGGGGTGGGATAAGGATGGTGGGAGGGAGACACAAGAGGTAGGAGATATGGGGATATATGTATATGTATAGCTGATTCACTTTGTTATAAACAGAAACTAACACACCATTGTAAAGCAATTATACTCCAATAAAGATGTTAAAAAAAAAAGTCTGCTATGCATACGTGTACATACAGAAATGCACAAATAAAGAAGTGTATTGAAATAGCAAAGACTAGAAATATCTAAAAAGCATACAAATATTAGGAGACAAGATGTTAAAGATACCATTTAATTATGAGAATACACTTAAAGAGATTAAAATGTTTTATCCTTATTAAATTACCAAATTTCTGGATTGCATTAAAGCAAAAAAAAATTTAACTGTAAATTCAGGCAACTAGAGAGAGATTGTAAACAGATTAATCAAAATATTTAAAAGACATAAATAAATAATGTAAGGGAAGAAAAACATTGAATGTGACACAGAGGATATTAATGTTTATATACAACTGACAAGCCATTCAAACCATGAATATGTTTTACAAATGTACAGAAAATGTAAAAAACACATTACAGTTCAACGTTCACTATTGATTTTACATGCAACCTTGAATTCAAATGTATTAAGCTTTAAGAAACTGAACGGAATAACTCCTTAAGATATTTATGTAAAATATAGTATCTTATTTAATAAGAAATTGGAATCATAATTGTTAAAATAAGGAATTTAAAAAGGATGTTTATCAGCAACACTATACATGTTGTGGAAGAATTTGTAATAATTACTACAATTATCAAAATCAACTAAAATAGAGATATAACTATCATAAGGGAAAATATAAATATTATTTGTATATAATTTTTAACTTTATGAAGAATCTGAAAATCTACATAAACTAACATAAGTCCTCAGTGAGTTGACTAATTGCAAAAATAAGTTAATATTTTAAGATGAAATAGCTTTCCTATCCTCGAGTATTAGAGCATAGCAGAATGGGACAGATAGAAATAAATGGTAGAAGCGTGGACAGAGAGACAGAGTAGCATTCCACAGAAATGAAAATGGAATTGTTTAGTTAATTAATGGCAGCTCAGCTAAGTGGTTAATGTTTTGGAAATAACCGAAATTAGAACTTTAGTATATTCCAAATTAATTTATTTTAATTTAATAAAAACGTTGAATATAAAATAATTAAAACCATGAAAGGAATTTGTTTACATTTATGTAACTGTGCTAAGCAAGAATATTTTCATATGCTATGGCAAAAATCACACAGAAAAGTTTGGTAGACTCTTTTAATACTTTGATTCTTTTTGAAATTGACTGAATAGAATGTTAAAAATTCTGTTTAAAAAATCCAGAAATTAGTTTAAATAAAAAAGACAAAGTATAGCATAAATATTTGCACAAAAGTTAGTATATTGCATTAAAAGGCTAGCAAAGCACCAATATTAAGTTAAAAACCTATAGGACAATTGGTAAAGGATGTAATATAGCAATTCACAAAAAGAGGGAATAAAAGTGAAACATGCACACACACTCACAATTATCAGAGAGAAGAAGGAAGAGGAGGATGATAAAGAGAAAGGAATGGAGAAGAGGAGTGCAAAGGAAAGATAGATTTTAAAATAGCAAACACAAATTTGCAAATGTAAAAACAAGCAACAGAATACCTGTTACTGCTTTATGCTACCTCCTATCATTCACTTACAAATTTATTTATACATCCAGTTAACAATGAATTCAAGCATAGTTTTGAGCCCCAAGTACATTGCCAGTGCTGAGATAATGTCCAGATTTTGAAAGTAAAAAATACAGGAAAAAAAAAATGTTATATGGCTGATCTATTGTTTAAATTGGTACCAGTTTCCCACCCAACAGCTATTCTTTGTTACTACATATTTACATTTTCTTAATCATTAACTCTTGAGCAAGCCTTTTGAAACTCAGCGGAGGCCTGAAGAAAAGGCTTTCACTTAAGGAAAAGGGGACGTGGTGGGGCTCTTATACCTGATAGGGTCCTGTGGGGTCCTGTTTGGCTTCACTCTATAGGCACACATACACACAAAGGTTTGAGGTAAAATATTTTATAAACCCGGAAAATTTCTTCTAGTATTATTGATGAATATCTGCTATTAAAATTGCATAACTGGGATTTAATTTGGCCATACTGCTTCTCCTGCAAATTCTGTGTTTGTGTTTCACTGTTTAGCATTGCTAAGATATAATATTTACTGTCTTGTCTGAAATCTTAATCCTTCTAGTTGGGTAGACACGATTCTGTAGTTAAATTGACTCAATACTTATTTTGTCATTCTGCAACAGCTTCTGTATTTCTGAGATTTTTTTTTATGATTTATCTTGTATTGGCTGGATTTTTTCATTCAGTTATTTTTTGTTTGTTTTGGCACCATTTTCCCAGATTTACTTGGTTATTGTTGCTTGCTTTTTTCTTTGAGGATCTCTGACTGTTGTGTTATATGTATATAGTAACCTGACTGGGTATATATGTTATTATAAATACTTTATAAAATTAAAAAATATTAATTAAAATATTTTATTTATATTATTATATATATAAATATAATTGTACTTTATTTCCTGATTTGTTTGGTGAATGCAGTTCTCTGCTCTTCTGTCATGGATTGTTGCTGTGAAGAATTCTGAGACAAGAATGAGTTCCTCTCTGTATCCTTCACCCATTGGTGACCTGCTTTTAGCTTTTACAATGGTATCTGGAGGTCTAGAGCTCCTTATCAGATACAAGTAAATTCTGCCCTTGGGATTTGTTTCCACCAGTCAAGTGTGGATTTGGCAAAGGTGAACTCCTGATGGTTCAGGCATACCGAGTGCCTAGAGCCCATGCTCCTCAACAACAGAAGCCACTGCAACGAAAGAAAGCCCGCACAAATCAACAAAGACCTAATGCAGCCAAAAAATAAAATAAAATGAACTTTAAGAATAAATAAAATGAAATAAAATACAAGTGCCTCACTTCAGGATACTGTTTCCAAGCTCACCACTGCAAATAAAGATCTCTAATCTCATCTAAATACTCCAGAAAAAGCTCAAGAGGTCTCTTCTTCCCCTCATTCTCCTTTGACTCCAACTTACCCAGAACCTGCTGAGCTGCCATTCTATTTTTCTGATTCTCCTGTTCCTCCTCCAAAATCTCCCCCATGTAGTAGCTCTCCTGTAAAAACCTTTCCCTTTGTCACTGCTTTGAGCCCTGATGGCACCCACAATCTGTAAGACCAGAAGCCTTAGGTCCCTGCAGACTTATGGTCCGTAGCTAAGTAATTTCCCAAGGTCAGTGAGGATCCCTCCACCTTGTAGAAGAATTTAACCTTGCAATACAGACCTATGATCCAAGCCATCTCTGACTTATATCAAGTAACCTGCAAGCTTAGCTGGAGAAGGCCAAGCCAGACACAGGCAAACTCCAGAGAAGGAACATGGGTGTGGCAACACCAGTTTCTCAGGTAACTTGAGCCCTTCATGAACCAGTTCCTCAGTCTTTGTACCATTCTACTGACAGGAAACATCTAGTCTACTACAGAAAGGCCTGATGGAACTGTTCATGATCTATATTCATGCCATAACCCAATCATCTGTATACAATAATCTTACCCTCTGATTCAAACAAATTGTGTAAGCCTGAGTTAACTTCCCTCCTTTTTCTGTAAAAAACCCTGCCCGTTTTCCTCTGGTAGCACACTCTTCTGGTTTCCTCTGGAATTTATGATCCCTCAAATGCACTTCTAAGATGACAAATAAAGTTCCTCTTTGCTTTTTATAGTTTGTGGTCCGTTTTGTTGACAGAGGCCTAATTGGTATGTTTTTTTAACAGACGCCTTACTTTGTCTCCTCTTCATACTGAAGACTAACATTTTCCATAACCAAAAACAGTTTCGAATTTAAATTAATAAAAAATATTCAGGGCTTCCCTGGTGGTGTAGTGGTTGAGAGTCCATCTGCCGATGCAGGGGACACGGGTTTGTGCCCCGGTCCGGGAAGTTCCCACATGCCGCGGAGCGGTTGGGCCCATGAGCCATGGCTGCTGAACCTACGCGTCTGGAGCCTGTGCTCTGCAACGGGAGAGGCCACAACAGTGAGAGGCCCGCGTACCACAATAAATAAATAAATAAATAAAAATAAAACATTCAATATTTTGCTCATAACTTCCCCACGAGTGAGAAACAATGCAAATGCATTGCATGGACTATCTAAGTAAGTCGGAGATCTCTTCTATACTATTTAGGTAAAAGCCATCTTGAGAAAATTTCCTTTCAGTGGAAGAGACTTTTAAATGTGATATCCAGAAGATAGAGTATTCCCTTGAGAGTTTTCATGTTGTCACTTGTAGATGCTGGTTTCATGTCCCTGCTGAACCTTTAGGGATCTGAGAGGTTCGAATTATTGAAGTAGTGCTGTATCCATTTTGATCTTTTTTAATAAGATTTGTAATGATATCACTTGCAATCTGTTTTTAAAGTTTCCACAGCTACTAGAAAACTCCCTTGTGACATTTTCAATGTGTGACGTTCACTCAAGTCATGACTCCTCTCTTCTGGTCATATTTTTATGACAAAGATGACAATTTATTACACTCTCATCTCAGTAGGATACACAAAAGAAGTGCTGCCAGGTCACTGTCTGCAGAGAGCTTCCCACACCTAAGGGTGCAGGAGAAATAGCTGCTCTGCAGGTTGAGGCTCATTGCTCAGGCGAGGTGAACCCAGAGCTGTGCGGGCACAGGGCTCCACCTCCACCTGTCCCCAGTCCTGGCAGGGTCCCCAGATCTGGACCAGAACCAGTTTCTTTACTGTCTCTGTGTCCTTCTGTTACCTATCTTGACAGTTAGATATTTATAGGCTGTTCGAATAGAATAATCTTACCTCTCTGTAAATTTTGAATCTTGTTTCATGTTCACACAAAACATTTTGTACTTTTCAATTTATTTATGATAACTTAATGACCCAAGTACTTTTAAAATATATTTAAATTCATAGATATATTATTTTGGAGCTCTTGAAATGTTTTTTACCTATAAGAGATTTTACCATATAGATATTAACCTAATATTATTTTAAATAATTCTGATTTTTTTAATGATTTTAGTTTTTGAATGATAATATTTTCCTGATAACAAAATCATTGCATGCTTATTGAAAATGTATGGGAAGTGTCTAAAACAAAGAGAAGCTATGCTCCCCCAACTGAAAAATGCCCCTGCCACATTTTGTGGTGTTTTCTTCAAGTCTCTGGCCTTATCATTTGGAATATTAGCTAATTTTGAAAACAAAGTAGTTGGCATGCTGTGATTGCTTAAATCTTCAACTCTGTAATTGTCAATGAATAAAGAACATCTATTCATATAATTTGAAGTTATTTATGTTGCAAATTCATCATATTCTGAGACTTTTGTCTATAGGGGGATAATCATTTTCTAATTAATTTGTGTGAACTTTTCACATTATTGATTTTAACCTCTGTCATATTTTGCAAATATTTTTCCAGTTTATCATTTTAATTACAATTTTATTCATTGTGTTTGTATTAGTCAGAATATCTATGCTTTGTTATAGTAACAAATTAATCCCTAAATCTCAGTGACCTAACTCACTAAACGTTTATTTATATCAACAATACAGGTCCCAATGCAGATGATGCAGTCCTCCATGATAAATATGAAATAAAGAACAGGCACACAAGACACTTTGATCATGAACACGGCCATCATAAAGTTTTATATGTTGCCACAGTGGGGTAAAGAGAACCACATCGTGGTTGGTGCACCCTTTCAAATTCACCAGCCTGAAAACCGCATGCTCTGTTCTCTCAACCAATTGGATAGAATCAGTCAAGGACTCCCCTTCAGGCATGTGGCAGGGAGAAAGCACATGGAGCAAACATCTCAACTGCAGTCTCTGCTGCAGAGAAATTTTATGATTTTATTTTGAAGCATCTATAATTAATTTTGGAATTGCTTATTAGGTCATTTTCCATTATGATATACTCCTTTCTGTCCATCTGCTCATCTCTCTACTTTGACTGCCCTTTTATTCTCTTCTGTCTGAATGCTCCAGCCCATCCTCAAGTCATGAGCAATAGTCACTTCCTTTTCCATGTCTTATAGATGCTCAGAGCAGCATTCCCTTCCTATGCTGCTACACAGTACTCACAGTGCTTTTGAAACATCATTTTTTATTATGTCCATCTCTTCTGTGTATGCTCTGGGGGAAGGAATCATACTGTTTATATCTACTGTACCATTCAATATATGCACTTGAAGCAGAATACTATGCAGTGAGAATGCCTGGAATTCAAATGTACTACATAGAATTTGTTATTAATGGAATTTTGATTATGTTTCTAGTCACTTTGTGCTCTATTTTCTCATCTTAAACTAGAGATAAAGAAATCAATATCAGATTTTCATAGGAATTAAACAGAATAGTGTGTCCAAAGTGCCAACTATAGCACCCAACATAGATTGGAAAATCAATATTTTTTTTTATTTTTAAAATGTCTCCTTTCTCTTCTTTCTTACATAATTTCTTATATAAAAGGGACACAAAAATACTTATGACTCATTATTATATGACAAAATGCTACCAAGCTTCATTTATTTACCAACTATATTGCAATAACTGTTGACAACCTATATTATAATCTACTTAATATTATTTTGCTTTATATACACTCAATTTTTAGTTACAAAATATACTTAAACTGAAATTTTTATATCACTAGTATTAATGGAAAACCAGTAACACTTGTTATAAATAAAAATTATCAAAACAACCTTATTAAATTAAAGATTAAACTGTGAAATAAAAATAAACAATAAATTGTAAAAGCACATTCAAATGTTGCAAAAATACTCACTAGAAAAAAAGTCCAGGGCTTCCCTGGTGGTGCAGTGGTTGAGAATTCACCTACCAATGCAGGGGACATGGGTTCGATACCTGGTCCGGGAAGATCCCACATGCCATGGGGCAACTAAGGCCGTGCGCCACAACTACTGAACCTGTGCTCTATAGCCCATGAGCCACAACTACTGAGCTCACATGCCGCATCTACTGAAGCCCATGCACCTAGAGCCTGTGCTCCACAATGAGAGAAGCCACCGCAATGAGAAGCCCGCGCACCGCAACGAAGAGTAGCCCTCGCTCACCACAACTAGAGAAAGCCCGCACACAGCAATGACTACCCAACACAGCCAAAAAAGTAAAAATAATTAATTAACTAATTTTTAAAAAGTCCTTTAATGAGAAGTTTTGTAATATTTATGATTATTCAGTAATGAAGGGATATTTAGCCAGTATTATTTGTATAAACATGCCATAGTTGTTCTATGTCTAAAAGAAAATCATTCTTCACCGAGAGGATCCAAATACCGATGTGTAGATTAGTAAAAACAACAAAAAAAGTTAATGAATTTCCTGAGAAGTCTGAACACTGAGACCATATACTCTTAGATAAAATAGTGTAAATGATCATTGATATACACATTTTCATTTCAAGATGCTGTCTTCTTAAAACAATCATATTGTGCCTAGCATAAATCTTTCATATTGAAAGTTTTCATTAAATGTTATTAAAGTTCTCACAATGTCAATAACATAAGAAACTTTCCTTTAGTAAAAATCAATGAACTTCAGAATAAAGCAAGAATTAATTTAATCTCCACCCCCATATTCATAAAACTGAGAAAAAATAACAAATATTCAATGACCTGCTCTTAATTTGGTTGGCAATTGCCTAACCTTAACAACATCTCCTAATTTTTCAGATAATACATCATCAGCCAGAGCACCCTTCTTTACATCACACTATGAAATGTGGATGAAAGCCTCTTTTTGGACAAATCTTTGCATTTCCCTATATTTATTTATGCAAGTGTAGTGCTGCCAGTGTACAACATTGTTTAAAAATTCTATCTCCATTTCTACAAATCAGCAAATATTTGCAGTATACTGTGACTTTAGGGATTCTTTTTACACCTCCAAGCTGGTAATTACCAAAAAACTGCTGGGTTCACAGCAGTAGTTTCATCAGTGGATAATAGATAATACTGCCTTTTTAATATTTACAACTGAAATAGTGAACTTAAAATTTTGGCTGTATCTCTAATTCTATTGTGCACAGTGTCCTTTGGACAAGCATGTCTTATCAGTCAATTTCTTGCTTTGTCTATGATTATCCATTTTACCATTTCTTTGACAGAATTTTTGCTATGTGTCATTCCAATTATCTCAGCATCTCTGGCCCTTGAAATTAAATATGATGGTACAAAGAGGTTTCATGAATTTTCATTCGCTGTCACACTGAGCATAAGTTTCTAGGACACTTGAAAATCCTTCTACTTTGATTTAAAATTTTTAATCAACTTTCATGAAATTCTTTGTGTGTTTTAAAATGAGACTTGAAGTCTGATGGTTTCACTACAGAATATGGGTATCTGCAAACATAAGGTACATGGAAAAATTTGACCACAGCCTTAGAAAATGACAACACAAATTAAAAATAATAATCATATCACATTGTTTTAAGTTTTCTTACAGCTGAAAATGTATTAGGAAGTATATATATCTGAGTTAATTCTATTAAATGCTAATTTTAATCAAATTTTTATCGTAATCTTCAATATTGGTAAATGAAATATCCTATTGTTTAAATTGTATCTCTATAATTTCCACTAAATTTAGCCCTTTAATTCTCTTGTTCAAAGTGCCTACCTACCTTCTAATATTTTTCCTGCTTGATTAATCTATGTCTAAGAGAAATGTATTAAAATTTTCCCTTTAGGTTGTGGAATTATTAATTTTTCCTTGTATTTCTATAGATTTTTGCTGTATATATTTCATGTTAATATATATGTTCATGACTTTTATTCCTTCTTGTGCCATTCCATGAATCATTATATGTTACCCACATATGTATATCAAGAGTTTGCCTTAAATCCATTTTTTTTTCTGATATTAAACACCACCTCCATGTTTCATGTTAATTTTTATATTGAATTGCATGTATAATTATATCAGTTAGTGGACTAGTAAATGTTTAACAGCCAGTCACCAGGGTAAAACACAGCTACTAGAAGCATTTGCTTATTTCCATGGTATAAACACACCCATCATAGAGGCCAAACTTCCCTCTGCCTGGCCAGTGCTCCCAGGATCCAGCTCTATCTATGCCCTTTCATTTCAAGTAAACCTTGAATCAGAATCCTACTGCTGTCTCAGCCCAGTGGGCATAGTTCTGGTCCTCACTTGTGGACCCCCTTAGACATCCGCTTACTTCTGAATCTGCCTTCTCATCAGCCACTTCTGCTTTGTACCTGAAATTCATGAGGCCTGAGGCTGCAATCCCCACTCATGGTTTTGCATCTAGAACATCGATAACAGTGTGTTTAAAATAGAATCATAACTATTTTAGTCCCAGTTTCACTTGAGTTTTTGCTGATATATTCCAGATAGAGGTATCAGTAATCACTCTTTCAGGAAAATAGAGTGTTTGACAACTAGTGCTTTAATTGGTAACTGATGTCCAGTTTATGAAATACTTTGGAGACACTGAGCAAGTACTTGCAGGTTAGGGGTGTGGATCAGGACAGAACAGCCAGCCATGTGTGAGCCCTGCCCTCCCCCACATTGTAAGGAGTTTGTGTGTTCAACGGGGGGTGGATATTCTACTTTGATCTTATGTTTGGAAACCAATGAGTGACCACCAGAGAATGCACATGCATCCCAGGAACATGGCACTGCCCAGAGTCTGTGCCCTAACAACTTTCTCCAGAAAATAAAGGTGTGAGGTGATGACGGGCTTGCAGCCCTGATGATGGAGCAAAGCAGATGTAACTGGTTAGTAATCGGCTTGTGTTGCCAGAAATTTTTAGGCCCAAGTATGCACCAATGTCTCCCATGATCTAGAAATGGGCCATGTATGTGGGACAGCTGACAGGAGGTGTCCTTAGACTCTGATTCAGAGGGCCCAGGAAGGGGCTGGAGACAACTGCAGATGATGTGGGGTGTGCCCCAGAGGGCTGATAGCTAAGTAAGAAGTCATTAGTGCCCAGCAGGTAGAGAGGTATCTTTATTGAATACAAATGTGATGTAGGAGATGGAAGATTCTCTAAAGAACATACACACACACAATATGACAAGAGTCACCTTTGATATCAGCCAAGCACAGAAAGCACTAGAGCTTTCCATGGCATTAGTCACAAAGGGGTTTGCCTGCTCCTCTTTCTTCGCTTCCCTCCCTTCCTTGATCTCAACCCTACTTTGCATGGATCCAATGCAGCACTGGTTAGAAAGAGGTGAGGAGGCAGTGAATTCCACCATTCTGTCTTCTAGATCACTTATCCGTTCTTCTGCCTCAGTTATTCTCCTATTGATTCCTCCTAGTGTATTTTTCATTTCAGTTATTGTATTATTCATTTCTGTTTGCTTGTTCTTTAGTTCTTCTAGGTCCTTGTTAAACATTTCTTGCATCTTCTCGATCCTTGCCTTCTCACTTATATGTGGAATCTAAAACAAACAAACAAAAAAGATACAAGTGAACTTATTTACAAAACAGAAACAGACTCACAGACTTAGAGAATAAACTTATGGTTACCAGAGGGGAAGTGTGGGGGGAGGGATAGATTAAGAGTTTGGGATTGACATGTACACACTGCTATATTTAAAATAGATAACCATCAAGGACCTACTGTAAAAAAAATAAATAATAAATAACTATGAGGGATGTAATGTACATGATAAATATAATTAACACTGCTATATGTTATATATAAAAATTATGTAGAGAGTAAATCCTGAGTTCTTATAATGAAGAACAAATATCTCTTTTCTAATTTCTTTAATTTTGTATCTATATAAGATAATGGATGGATAATGGATACTAAACTTATTGTGGTAATCATTTCATAATATATGTTAAGTCAAATTTTTGTGCTGTACACCTTAAACCTATACAGTGCTATATGTCAATTATATCTCAATAAAACTAGGGGAAAAAAAGAAAGAGATGAGGAGGCATGGAAGCAACAGGAGGCATGAAGGAAGAAGCCACCTTCCTTGTTTTCTCTGCACCAATGGCCCACACTGGGGAAGGGAGAAACTTATCTAACTTAGGTTCATTTATGACATGGGGCT
Source organism: Delphinus delphis (assembly GCF_949987515.2). Taxonomy (NCBI): domain Eukaryota; kingdom Metazoa; phylum Chordata; class Mammalia; order Artiodactyla; family Delphinidae; genus Delphinus; species Delphinus delphis. The sequence continues at coordinate 6,816,217 of NC_082691.1, forward strand.
GGACATATTAATTACAGAGATAAGACCATTTTGTGACTACATAACATTGGAGGATTTTTCATTATCTGTGTGTAACCAGAGGAAAAATAGAACCTGCTCCAAATCTAGCTCAATGTTACGGGAAGAAATAGCCTTGAAAATGGGCATGTACAGAAGTAAGTGTGGGGTGGAGGGGTTATTGAGTTGCTTTCTGATTTCATTACAAAAGTCCTAGTTTTTCAGTGGAAGTTTTAATGTGAAGTTAATCCTTTGTGTGTCTTTCTCATTTTTTCTTTTTTCTATATTTTTTTTTCTTTTTTCTATATTTTCTATGATAGCTCTGCATTTGCAGTAGAGGCGTGTTCAGCATGGAATCATTGTAACGCATTGGCCATGAATTCCACCAAATTTATCTTAGAAAGAGAATACAGCCTCAGCATATCAGCCTATCTTCTGTCTTTGGAGGGAGTGGATATTTAACAGAAAGTTAAAAATTGATAAATCGAGAAATGTTGTAAATAAACTTTAAGCTGGCCATCCTGAAAGCTAACTGTTAGTGATAGCTGAAGGATTATGTTCCGCATGTTTGGAAATATTACTGTATCTGTACCCTCTCCATTTCTTCAAATTACTGCAACCCTAAATGGTGGTTTTATTGTTGTTTACAGAGAAGTGATTATACTAGAAGTATGAAAATATGTTATTGTAACAAAGTATAAAATAAGTAACAGATGGATATCTATTATAGAACAAGTGTGTCTTTCTTTAAATGTGCTTATAGTAAAAGAAAAAGAAAGAAGTTTTAAAAATACATGAGCAAAATATCTCTAAGAAGAATGTTTTTAAAATATTTATCCATTAAACATCAAATGGTCTGTTTTGTTTTATTTCTTAAGAGCATTAAACTTATGATTTTTTTATGTCTCCAGATCACATTCCCTAGTTGAATATATTTCTTGCTATAAGTAACCCTACTAATCATTTTGTTCCACCTGTTTATTTTACAGATTAATAAACAGATGTCCAGAAAAGATAATGCCTTGCCCACAGTTTCCAACTAATAATTGAGAGAGGTAAGTTTTGGCTTTCTCACATTTTTCTACACTAGATATGTTGACTGTACTCTACATTTAAGTGATGCATTAATTTTATGAGTTGCAGATGACTGGCACCACAATAATGCCATTTTTCAGATAATACTCCCTTCTTTATAAAATTTGGCATCTTTCCCCACCCAGACCTTTCAATATTACTGAGCTGTAGCAAAGAGTGATGACACCTGCACTCATAAAATAAAGCATCACATGAACAGTGTTGATCTTAGTCTCTCACAGGTTTGAAATAGTTGTATATGTGGTTCAAGGAGAATGGAGAGAGTTCAAAACTGACAATGAGGGACTTGAGAGAGTCCTCACGGGAAAATTCAAAGAGTGCCTGAGGGCTTTGCAAAGTCTATCTCAATATGGTAACAGTAATTTTTGTCATGAGATTAATTTCTACGGTGAAAGGATTTTGCTCAGCTGTGCTGCAACCTCCTACAGGGGGGCAAATGTTGCATAGAGGTAAGAAGGCCAAGCAGCTGAGATCACATAAGGGTGAGTTTGTAGTAGATTACAAACTGATTACACTCCTCCTGACTCCACACGCTTTGCAATTGAACCCAGTGCCCTCTCCCATTAAGATATGGAGTCCATTCCTCTTCCCTTTGAGTCTGGGCTGTCCTTGTGACTTGCTTTGCTCAACAGATGTGGCTGAAGTGGCGATGTGTAGGTTTCACGTCTAGGTATCAAGGAGACTGGCATGTTTTCTCTCTTTCTCTCTCAGGATCCCTGATTATGTCGTGAGACCAGCCCCAAGCCAGCCCCATAGGGAATGAAGAACCATGAAACAGTCCCAAGTCAGAGCAGCTGTTTCAGTGATGTGTAGAGAGCATAGCCAAGGTCAGGAAAGCCACATGTCTAACTTGTGATTGAGTAAAGATGCATGGCAGGTCCCACTTGGGATGAGACTAAATTACTAACTTGAACAACTGTGAATAAATAAATGGTTGTTGTTTCAACAATACAAAGTTTTGAGTTGTTTTTTACACAGCAGTAGCTACCTGATACAGGGTTCTTGTAGTACTTATCAGGGAAACCAGTTTTTTGGAAGGAAGGAAAGGTTAGAATAAGGATGATACACTTAGTGAATGAATATATACCAATGTTGTTAGAAGGAAAGTGAGATAAGGCATTGAATACAGGAAAGGTTAAAACCAGGGTTTCAGGGTGTAGAGGAGTAGAATAGACCTGTGCTGATAAACCATTGCCCTTGTAATCCATTGTTATATCACTCTTTAAGTCTGTACAAACTTAATTCAAATTTTCAGAAAAACACATTTTCTACTGGTGAACCAATCAGTTGGCTCTTCAGTTGGCTCCTCTTAGGTCAAGAGAGTCTGCTCTGGTCCAACTACACTCAGCTATGGACATAGTATAGAGCAGCACTGCCCAATACATATGTGATTGCATAAATATTATAGTATAGAGTGTGAACATGACTGCAGGTACCACATATATTGTGCTACTTATATATATAACAGGAAGGTGGGCAGTTCAGAAATGTCCAAGGTATGCCTACTTTAATTACTTAGAGAAAATGAGAATGAGGGGAAAGGATAGCCAGCATGACCGGCTGGCTTGAAGTTTGAAAAAGGAAGGGTTTTGACACAAGGGTAAGAAAATTATGGTCTGCAAAGAGCCATGAAGAATTAGGCCAATCCTGACTGAGAATCATCTGAAGACTTGACATCAGTCCCACTGCAAGGTTTTAGTTCAGGAAAAGAGAGAAGGAGCTGTCCAAGCAGATTAAAGTAAAAGGTGTGTTTATAATTCGGTACCATATTAAAGAAGTTTGGTGTTAAAAGGAAGGGAGAAAGTTCATAGTGACTACGTTTTATTGAGCATATTGTCTGAACAATGTTGATTTGCACTGAGGTATAAGACAATGAACTCAAACTTATTTAGAAAGCATCTCCCACACTTTATAGTAAGAGGCGTTGTTGCATTACACATACTCTGTGTTCAGCTGCCGTTTTCTCAACACTTGTGCTTCTGGTAATAATGCAACAGTAGGGATTTGGGAACTTTGTACATTAGAACATGACAGACGGCTAAAGCCACAGAAGCAGTTTCACAGTCATTTCCTTCTCATGTGCTCTGTGGAAAGAACATCTGTAGAGAGAAGAGAAATCATAGATGACGGTGCTCCTCCTCCTCTCTTGGTAGTATTCTTTACCGGCCACTTGAAATTTCTGCCTTTGCAACATAATCTAAGGACGTGATATCCTCCATCCACTGTTTTGTTATCTCAAATTATGTAGCAATAAATGTATTTTCTAAAAATATCCATACATTTCAGAACAAAGCTTGGTTTGAGATGCTGCTTAAGCACCTGAAAAGGGCTTCAAATAAAACTTATGAGTGAAGAAAAAGAGATTTGAGGAGTTATCCTTATAATGGTTATTTATGGCCACTCATGAGAGAGAATGTGGAGATAGATGAACCTCCACCAGAAAGATTAGCATCTGTTCCAATTAGGGAAAGTCAAAGTCAGTATTTCAGGCAGAATGAATACTCAAAAATAAATGGGAAACATTTTCTTTGGGGCAAAGAGACTAGCATATCAAATAATATTGACGTTATAAAGAAAAAGTGCCTGTGGAACTTGTGGTCTTTACCTTTTTAGTAAAGTTATCTATTTTGTTCCTTGATTGGAAATAAGAAGTATTCTTTTCCTGGGTTTTATTCATATATTCCTGTTTTGTGTTTTCACTGCCTCCCTGCTGTCTTCCTCAGAATCCCTTGGCCATGTAGAAATGAGAAAGATAACAGGAGATGATTTAGTTGCTGGAAAAATTCACCTACTTTCTTTGGAAAAGGAAATCAATAGAATTGTATTTCTAAGAACGAGTCCTATTCATAGCTGCCTTAGAAGGAGGCAGTATTGTTCTGATAAGGAAATTTCCAGCATATAAGACAGTGATATTTGGGACCAGGTGAGAGGACGGGGGGGATAAAATGCAAGAGAAGGGCAAAATCCTCAAAAGTGTGGAGGATCCATATATGCGTGTCAGAGGGGCTGGGCATGGGTGGGCAGGTCTTCCAGGACAGGGTGACTAAAAAGAGTTTGAGTTTGAGCATCTCTCCTTCAGTGTCTCCAGGCTGGGCAGTCTTTGCAGGGTGCCCGTCATCTGCAATTTCTTATTTCTTCCTTACGTAATATTTTTTTTCATTATCGAAGAAAATAGAGAAATAGGAGTTAATTGAGAGAATACCCAACTAGAAGCAAGTATGGAAACTAGTGGCAATAACAAATAGTGCTGGCAATTACACTTACATAAGTATTTAATTTGAGCCAGACCATGGACTGCTCTAAGATACACACACACACACACACACACACACAAACACACAAACACACACCCCTTATTCAATCCTCATCATACCTATTTAAGTTTATTATGTTTGAAATTTAATTTAACTTTCTTAAATTTTTCAACGGAGGTATAATTGACATGTAACATTAAATTAGTTTCAGATGTACAGCATAATGATTCCATATTGGTATACATTGTTAAACAATCACCATAATAACATCTCTCACCTGATATAGTTTAAATCTTTTTTCTTATTTTGATAATAACTTTGAAGATCTACTCTCTTAGCAACTTTCAAGTATGCAATACAGTATGTTTAACATAGTCCATGTTGTGACATTACAACCCCATGACTTATTTATTTTATAACTAGAAATTTGTACCTTTTGACTTCCTTCACCCATTTCTTTCACCCTTACTCCTGCCTTTGGCAACCACCAATCTGATCTCTGTATCTATGATCTTCATGTTTTTGTTTTTGCTTTTATTTTATTGTTTTTAGATTCCAGGTATAAATGAGAGTATACAATATTTGTCTTTCTCTGTCGGACTTATTTCACTTAGCATAATGCCACTTAGAATAATGCCATCCATGCTTTTGAAAATGGCAAGATTTCATTCCTCTAATATATATATATATATATATATATATATATATCTCACATCATCTTTATCCATTTATTCATCAGTAGACACTTAGGTTCATTCCATATCTTGGTAACTCTCATAATAACTTATGGAGAGATTATACTACCTGATATTTTCCCTATTTTGCATATGAGGGAACTGAGGAAGAGAAAGTTTAAGGTTCCTAAAGTTATACTGCTAACAACCAGGTAGCTGGGACTTGAGAGGCACACTATGCTTCTAATACATACAGTGCTACTGCATACAGTTTCAACATGTTTCTATTAATGACCCTTTGTATTCTTGCATAAAGGCTAAAAGGGGAAAACAAAACTCAAAGTAAATATAGACGCTGACAATAAGAGATGATAATTTAATTTAGTGAAGAGATAACTGTATAAATCATATCAGAAATGGTATGGATATATATACACAGAAGTACATCAGAATTAATGGCAATGTGGTTTAGCATATGGGACCCAGAGGTGATGCTTAAGCACTGGAATCTGTGTTCTGCCGCTTACCATGCACATGATGTTCTGAGACTCAATGTCCTTATTTGTAAAATAAGGTTAGTATTAAAACCACACAAGGCACATTGTGAATGAGCACACTTAGAACAGTGCCTGGCACAGAGTAAGCACTCAATAAATAGTCC